>NC_063046.1:43754299-44054299 GCF_018812025.1 Megalobrama amblycephala | reverse complement strand
TCCAGGGATTCAGTTGAAGAAATAATAAATGGTAACTGACAAGTAATACATTCAAAATATAGGCTACTGCACTCAACTTTCTCAGATTGTTTACTATGTATTGGTTGAAGAGGTCTATCTGTGATGTTTAGCTCCTCTATTGATCAAATGTCTTTTGTAAGTATTTGCAGACCAGAGTTCATCAAATTTTAACTATGAAAACAGGGTCCCTCCCCCATTTATTTCAGTGTATTCTATGGAGCTGTTCATAGATCAAGACTACTGTGTCATTGATTGAGTTTTTTTATTTCCGATATGACAGATGGTTAATGCTGTTCATCCGGAGGTCTTTTCCTGTACAAGTGTGTAGTTCTTTCATGTTGTTAGTTGAAAGTCTGGTTATGTGAGGCTAGATGACAGTTCAAGGAAAATATGTGATGCATTGCATTGGGGCAACATGACATTCATTGCATATCAAAACAAAAGTGGTTTCCTTTATTTTTTTCTCTCTCTCTCTCTTTTCTAAGGGTAGTTTTGACTTACTTTAATAATTTAGTTTGTTACTGGATAGTTCCTTTTTTTTTTTTTTTCAAATTAAAAGTGATGGAGGTTATTTCCTTCTATTCCAGTTTATTATGCAGTGACAACTATGTCATTTGTAGTTTGATTTCCCCAAAAATGATTGAGTATATCAGTATACTTATGAGAAAACGCACCTCCACATTACCCGCTCAAGTGGTCAGTCAAAGCACCTGACACCCATCATGAAACCATATGCTTATGGCCTTGTTTTTAAATAAATTGCTCCCAGTCTTTGGATAACTTGGCTCGCACATTTTTCCAGAGCAGCTCGCTCTGTGAACTCTGCCATTTTTAACCGTGTTGTCGATTAGTAGCCTACATGCGTTCCTGTAAAATGAAATCACGTGGGTTCTGTGTGTCAGGTCACAACGCACATTTTCAACTAACTTTATAATAAACTTTGTCTTTTTTCATTATCAGTTAAATACGTTTTTGCAGCGCAACAGTTCAGTGACAGCGTATGTGATGCCTGTGAAATCATCCAAACATCTGTAGCAGCAAAAACAGTCAAAGTGCAAGTTGACTTGATATCACGTAATCTTAGTCAGGTGAAATTGGTCTGTTAAAACTCAGATTGATTTTACTGATTAAACATACCAATAAAAGCTGTGATAGAAGCAGTTCTTCCGCTCAGCCTGATTCACCACGCACGCGGCCGAGGCGAGGCGAGGCTGGGACAGGCAACGCGCGCAGACAGTGAATCACGACTGTAATGGAAGCGAGATGCTTTACAGAGAGTAGCAGTTTTTGTGTCGCTCAGTAGCAAATACTGAAGGAATAGAGGGTGAACTTTTTGTATATCCGTTGGATTGAGAGCGTCTGATTAATATGTAGCCAGTCTCTCCACACTTTCATTTGTGCACGTCCGCATTAGCGTCACACACCCCAGCGGGAATGTAATGTGTTCATGCGCAGAACGAAACTCGTGACGCATCGTGTTTTTTCATCTTGTTTATCGTTTTTTTTTTTTTTTTTCATAGATTTTTTTTTTTTATTAAGTCTGTTTTTTTTAATTAAGTGGGGGTTAATAAGAACAATAAAAGAAGACGCACTGAAATTAATATAATATTATTAACGTCTTAACTATTTCCAACTGATAGTTTGTGTTAATAATAATAATAATAATAATAATAATAATACTATATTATTATTATTATTATTATTATTATTATTATTATTATTATTATTATTATGTCTTTTTGAGCGCTTCGGCTTTTATTTATTAAAAAAACAGGAACAATAAACTAAAAGCAGGAAGTTAGGGGTGAGTGAGGGGAAAAAGGACATGACCAGCAGCTCTCATATGTCCTGAGCATATGTACTAATTATATTTTTAATAATAAAAAAAGACACAAACTTGCTCTCCCCTTAATTCACTTATTTTCAGTTAGACATTTACTGTACACCAAAGAAAATATTCTTAACAGTGTATTTTATAAATGCTTTTTATATAGGCCTATTTTCTAAGATCTTCAACCTCCACTACATTATGTAATTGTAAGATACAGAAGAGAGACCATGCTTTGTAGGTCTAAGATTTAGTTAGACATCCACTTGCTGGTTCATTTTATAGTTGAAAATGACATGTGTGATGCAGCTTTCTGTTTCTTTGCAAAACATGGAGAAGTGTAAACAGGTGCAGAACAGGTGTCATAAGTGCGTATGCATGAGTAGAACGCCCACACACTAATTAATTCCAAACAAACAGCCATGATCTGGCCCAGAAAAGCGAAACACATGGTCTGTCTTAATAAAAGCAGCATCTGTGAAGATTGTTTACTTGCTCCATGTGGATATGGCATCTTGATATAACCGATGCGTCCACTGGTCACTGTGTGCGAGTGACATTCCTTAACATTAAGACACTTACCTCTTAGTATGTAGAAGTTATAATTACCCTATTAACAGGACACATTTCTCTGAAAATGTATATCAGTTTCAAAAACGGATAGTGTGCTTTGCTTTGTACTTTCAGAAACACCCTTTTCACTTCCTCCCTTAAGCAGCCTCATGATTAGAACATTTGGCAATTTGTTAATGGCTGGGATTTATTTGCAAGTCCGTTTCCTTTAAACACCTTTACACTTGTTGTACTCTTTGTAATGACTTTTTGGACACATCAAGCTAGTCGTGGGCTAAAAGGTTCATGCTGATCAAAGCTGTGCAAATACTCTTAATCTATGTCTGGTTAACCAGCTATTTAAATTTAAGTGAATTATAAATAGTTCTGTTACAGTTCCTCATGCATCAAAGAATCTCTTAATAAAAGTATGTTCATAAATTCTAACAAAGAATTCTGATATATGATTCCCATCTGGAAACAACTGATTAGAGATTTTCATATTTAACAAATATTAATTATATTAAATATTAATAAACAGGGCTTAGATTTGAGGTCAGTCAAATAAAAGCAAATGGTTAGAAAAATTACTGTATAAATATAATTGTGCATCTTCAAAATGGGATACATTTGAGTTTCATATTACCAATTTCCTTGTGTTACCAATTTTAGTACAGCCAGCTACTTTTCCTTGTGTATTTATACTTTGCCACACAGTTAATTTGCCTTAGTATAACTGATTGGCTTAGAATTAGTTTCTAGCAACATGCTCAGTTTTTAGTGTCACTTCCCTTGCTTGTTTAGAGTTACTATTTGCAGTAAATGCCCATTCACAGTCGCACTGCTAAATGTGTAGGTCTTACCTCAGTAGCTCCAGAAATGGTAACGGATCATTAGGATGACTGTAACAATCCCAGAGAGGAAGCACAAAAGACTCTGCCAGAACACAGACGACACTCAAAAATATATATATATATATATATATATATATATATATATATATATATATATATATATATATATATATATATATACTCACTCAATCAATCACCTGGTTGTCCTTATAAGATTAATCCCCGCTTTCACAGACAAGGCTTAAGCCTAAAAATGCATGTTTGAGCTGTTTTAACTCAAAGCAACTTGCACTGACATATCTTATAATAAGTCACTCCCAAGATGCAGACCAGTAATGTTTTTTCTAAGGCACGCTTATACTTAAATGTCCTAACTGAACTAAGGCCTAATCCTGGCTGAATGTAAGCTGTGTCTGTGAAACCAGGCCTAAGTCTCCTTGAGAGATAAAGACAGAGAATAAATGTGGCTGTGGAAGTTGCATACTGTTTTAAGGTCACTCGGATATAATTTTGTAAAGTTGAATGTGTCCAAGGTGGGTGAGCTTTCTTTGTTTTTCTTCTTTTTACTTTAAAGACCCCAGACAATCCACATTTTACACTAAAAGCCTCAAAACTCTCTATTGCACTTCAAAGTTTGGTCTGGTGTCAGTAAGATTTTTTTATGTTTTTGAAAGTCTCCTACACTCACCAAGCCTGCGTTATTCAATAAAACAAAATACAGTAATATTGTAAATAACATTTCATAATAACTCTTTTCTATTTTAATATATTTATATTACTCCAGCCATTACTGTTACAGTGTAACATGATCTTTCAGAAATTATTCTAATATGCTGATTCGCTGCTCAAGAAAATTTCTTATTAGTGGTGCAGCTTTATTGTTATGGAAACTGTGACATTTTTTCAGGACTCTTTGATGAAAATCCACATGGTCTGCCATGTGAGACACCCAACACCCAAGTTGGAATGGCTACTAGAAACCAAATTGGTGACCTGATGTCTTTTCGTGTTCACATAGATCCTTGTTTTGTTCTCTGTAGTTGGTAATTGCAAAAGACGAAACAAGATTGTGTAGTTGAAGGTGGAGAGTGGATCTAGAAAGTAGTCTTGGTAACCAAGGAGACCAGAAAAGGCTTAGCAGTGAATGTGAAATATCTGAGCTCTCACGTGCGGTATCCATCTGTATCTGCGCAAATGCTAATAAAAGCTAATAATTTACCTGGTTGAAAAACAAAAACACCCCTGAAAAGAACTTCCTGTCAAAAGACCAGGCTGTTCACAAATAATTTTATATCTTCGCTAAAATTAGGCTACCTTATTGAAGATGACTAACCTGCTCAGTATGTCTCTTTGTCCAATTGCTCACCTTTTTTTCTTTTTTTTTTTTCCTTTCTTTTTTTCTCCTTTTCCTGGCAGTTGTCGTCCGAGAAGAGATCGAGTGATACAGAGGGCAAAGAGAAGACTGAATGGACAGAACCCAAAGAGCCTAAATTCCCAGCGGCTGTTTTTTTGCACTTTCTCTAGCATTGTCACACTCCATCTGGCTCTGTGGTAGCAGCCAAGTCTGTTTCGTAACAACCAGTCCTGTCTGTTTTTCAGAGATGAGCAACGTTTTCTGCTTTTAACATACAATTTTACATTTGCACCGGATATACCATGATTCTTGTTTGCGGAAGAAATCTGTGAAGAATATTTCCATCAAAATGATTTCCCACTGTAGTTCAAGCAGTCCAACTTAGTGAACTTATTCAACTCTGTGTAATCTATTATCAGGTGAATCTTATCACCTTGGCAACCGCCTATTCGTACAGTATTATTATGAGTGATGACAACTCAGACTCCGCCCCCAGCAATGATACAGCTAGAGGAGCAGGAGGGGTCGAGAAAAAGGCAGGGCTTGTAAACAGATCCTGCGGCATGAATGAGAGCTCTCCCTCATCGAATCAGGTGAATATCAAGACCGGAGCGGTATCTGATCCCAAGGGACCCGCAGGTGACAACCGTGGAACAAATTCCGATGATACAGATGGACTATCAAGTGGAAATGACTCTGGGGAGAGGGAAAGTGAAGGTGGAATGGAGAGAGGCAGCGGATCCAGAGGGAGACTGTCAAACCGAAGTTATCAGAGTTCCTCCAGTCAGAATGGAAAAGACTCGGCCATGTGTCTGGAGACTACGGAGAGCAACAAGAGGTGAGAGAGAAATCTTTTCAATACAGCAACTTCATTATGGTCACAGGCTGTCAAGCTCCAAAAAGGGTATCAATTAAAGTATCAAAAGTGGTCCTCGCTTTTTTTCAAAGTCTTCTAAAGCCATACGATAGGTTTGTGTGATGAACTGCCTGACATTTAAGTTATTGATTGACTAATAATCTCCCCTTTGCTGCAGTTCTCAAATCAAATATGGCATCTAAGGTTACAGACACCAGAGAATGGCTTTTGATGATATTAATGTCCAGTCTCTGAAATCAAGTCAGTAGACTGTTTTTTGTTCATTACACAGAGCTATTATATAACTTCGGAAGACTTGTAGCACACCAATCACTATTCTTATACTTTTATGGGACTATTTTCCTTTTTTTTTTCTCCAATTTTGGAGCATGACATCCCCTCGTCTGCAAAAGTGTCTACTTTTGTCTTCCACCTAAAAAAACATCGGTAAACTGCTTTGAAGAACATCTAAATTTGACTCTTGTTTTTGATCTCTGCACCCTCAGCTCAAACTCGCACAGCCCTTCTCCACCCAGCAGCTCTCTGGCTTACAGTCTGTTGAGCGCCAGCTCCGAACAGGACCCGCCGTCCACCAGCGGCTGCAGCAGTGATCAGTCTGCTCGTGTCCAGACGCAGAAAGAGCTGATGAGAGCCCTGAATGAGCTGAAGATCCGCCTGCCACCAGAGAGAAAGATGAAGGGGCGCTCCAGCACCCTTAATGCCCTCAAATATGCCCTCAGCTGTGTCAGACAAGTCAGAGGTGAGTGGGAATTTCACATTTAGGTTTTGCATGCTATTTTTTACAGGAAACGCTTAAAATGAGTTAAAGGTGATGTATGCAATTCTTTTTCAGTGTTAAAATACTTTCTCCAGGTCAACTATGTTGATTAAATTCGTCAAACAAGGTTAAACACTGTGGCTCTGTGGTGCTATCAAAACGTTGCTCTGTTTGAGCATCCCGACCAGCCCAATATAGTAACTTTGGCTCAACCAATGGCACGAGTTTTGGGTGGGACTGTCTTTGTCTAAACGACGAAAGATGAGGAGCATGTTTAGGTAAAGCGTTTAAAAATAATCACTATATTTTGCAAATCTGTTTGCTGCCACTAGAAGCACAGGAATTACACACTTCACCTTTAATAGTAATAGAGTTTGGGCTTCCAGTGATGTATGTATTAATATAAAGGCTTTTCTTTTTATGCTTTGAATCTTGCAGCCAATCAGGAGTATTATCACCAGTGGAATGTTGAGGAGTGTCATGGCTGTAGTCTCGATCTCTCCACCTTCACTGTTGAAGAACTGGACAATATCACTTGTGAATACACACTCAAAAATACAGTACGTTGACTCTCACACATTTCTGTCTCCTGTAGTAACACAGTATTGTTGTATGAAAAGTAGTGTTGCTGCACGTTTTGTTTATTTCCAATGAAGACAAGATGAAGATGCAAGTCAAAGAATTGTCATAATGATCCAGAGTGTTCTTTCTCGTCCTCCGCTCTCTTACTGTAACATGGCACACAGCTTTACTTCTTTTCTTCTTTATCCAACTCCTGTTTCTGTCATGGAGACCTAGACAGTTGCTACAGAAACAATAACTGTATAAACCTGCTGTTCACTGACACAAAAGAGTCTTTTCTCTTGTGCAGGACACATTTTCCATGGCGGTGTCGTTCCTGTCAGGGAAAGTTGTGTACATCTCACCGCAGGGCTCATCTCTTCTGCGTAGTAAGCCAGAGAAGCTGCATGGGGTTTTGTTTTCTGAGCTGCTGGCCCCCCAAGATGTGAGCACCTTCTACAGCAGCACTGCACCCTGCAGACTGCCGCCATGGGCCTCCTGCATCGGCTCTGGTAGGTTTGTGTGAGGTGTATTTTGGTTGTGTTATGGCATGTTACAGTAACCGGAAAGTGTCATAATGCTTTTGATCTTAAAGGGATAGTTCACCCAAAACTGAACATTCTGACAATATTCTCTCTTTCCCTTTCTAGTCTCTCCACCAGTGGACTGCACCCAAGAAAAGTCCATGTTTTGTCGCATCAGTGGAGACGTCTCATCCAGTGGTGATGTGAAATACTACCCGTTCAGACTGACCCCCTACCTGCTCACACTACGAGACTCTGACATGGCTTACCCACAACCCTGCTGTCTACTCATCGCAGAGAGAGTGCACTCAGGATATGAGGGTACTTTTTTTTGTTGTTGTTGTTGTTGTTGTTTAAAAGCACTTCAGTTTTCCACCACATTTTGAAATAAACTGATAGAAAAATAAAAATGCCTTTCTAATCTTTGTTTTGGTCTTGCTTGCTCTCTCAGCCCCTCGCATTCCTCCGGATAAGAGGATATTCACTACCAGTCACACCCCCAGCTGTCTCTTTCAGGAGGTGGATGAGCGGGCAGTTCCTCTCTTAGGGTACCTGCCTCAGGACCTGGTGGGAACCCCAGTGCTGCTGTACATCCATCCAGATGATAGACCTATTATGGTGGCCATCCATAAGAAGAGTGAGTCACTCTCCCTTCCTCTCTCTAACCTCTGTCCATTTCCTTTCTTTAATGAGAGTGGTATGGCACAGCTTTTCACTTTCTCTCTCTCTTTCTCTCAGTTCTACAGTTTGCAGGGCAGCCGTTTGAACACTCTCCCTTGCGGATGTGCGCACGTAACGGAGAGTATCTGACCATTGATACCTCTTGGTCCTCCTTTATTAACCCCTGGAGCAGGAAAGTGGCCTTCATTGTTGGACGCCACAAAGTCAGAACGTAAGTTTTCATGTATATGAGTACACACAAGACCCGAAATTAACATTGAGAAACCCTTGCTATTTTTTTTTTAACCTGACATTAGTGATTCAAATCAGACTTTGTGATAAGTGATTGAACTTTTTATCTTTTATTTATATACACTACCCTTCAAATATGCACAACTAGTTCCACGTTCAGTGCTAAAACACATTGATTTTTTTCCACCTGTGCACACTTCTAGACATGTGCACAGCACAAACGCAGACATACACACATAATTCCTCAATCCCATACCGCCCACACACGCCAGTGTGTAATGTGAGTACAGTCAATCACACTCATCAGCACATGTTGTGTCATGCTGACACAGACAGATTTTTCATCATCTCAAAATGTACCAAGGATCATTTATTTTCTCCCAGCATTCAGAGACTCACAGTGCTTCAAGCTGCTACACACACACATACACATGTGGACATCAGCACTGCTTCATACAGCCATTCAGTTAATCAAAATGTGGCCTATTGGAAAAGAATTGTCTTTGTTTGGTCAACATGTTAACACACAAGAGTTTTTTCCCAACACTATTTGGTTAGCTATTTTATATAGCATTATAAAAGTCAACACCAGAATTTGACAAAATGGTGGCAACAATAATAGATTTCCTGAGTCTCATAATAGAATTGTAGACATGCAGATTTTAGAATGAGACAAAATGAACTGTTGCCTTTTGATGAAATGATTCACTAGAATGATTCAAACTAACAACTAATAAACACACACATTATATTTCTTTACTGTACTATGTACATACACACATTTACCTCTTGATTCTTTCTGTCCAGCTCTCCACTGAATGAGGACGTCTTTACGCCGCCGAGGGGTCTGGAGGAGCGGACCCTGTCCCCAGACATCCCTCAGCTCAGTGAGCAGATTCACAGGCTCCTGGTGCAGCCCGTCCACAATGGCAGCTCTCAGGGCTACAGCAGCCTGGCCAGCAGCGGATCCCACGAGCACCAGCCCAGTGCCGCCTCCTCATCGGAAAGCAGCGGGCCGGGTCTGGAGGACCCCTCACAGTTCCACAAACCAGTAAGTGTTTAGAGACACAAGCCTTAAAACCGTATAAGCAGTAACAGGCAGTTATATAGTTTCACTTCTTATTGGAACTGTTATTGGAATAAAAGGATTGCATTAAATGAACTGCATTTTAAACAGATGACCTTCCAGCAAATCTGCAAAGATGTTCACATGGTGAAGACCAGCGGACAACAAGTCTTCATTGAATCCCGCAACCGACCTCCTCCTAAAAGACATACCCCCGCAGGTACACAGACACATGCAGTTTATTTTGAAGTTGTAGTTTCATTTCTTTTTTAAGGTTGTTTGTCTAAAGATGTTCTCTCTGTCTGACAAACAGGTGCTTTGCAAGCAGGTGAAGCAGCAGAGCCCGGCAGCAGTCTCTGTCCTAGTGCTGCTCCACCCTTGAAGTGCTCCGTACCCTCCCTGATCGTGCCGAAAGAGCCACCCTCCAACTACTCTTATCAGCAAATCAACTGCTTGGATAGCATCATAAGGTTTGTGTTTGCAGAGTAATCATATTATCGTATAGAGAGCATCTCTTGTGATATATCTGCGTGTAAATAAAGACCAGTGGCAGGTCCTAAACTCAGTGTTTTGTTTGGTTCATCAGGTATCTGGAGAGCTGCAACATCCCGAATACGGTGAAGAGAAAGTGTGGCTCTTCCTCCTGCACTGCCTCCTCCACATCTGATGATGACAAACAGCAGGATGCTCCAGGCAATGCTAAAGGTGGGTTCTGCAATGATAAACTAATGCAGAACAGTACTAATCATGTGTGTTTCAATGGTAGTTACATGTCTTAGTTGTATGCAGTATATTGTGCAACACCTCTACCATTCAAATTTGACTGTTATTCCAATTTTGATACCACATCAAAACTGAAATTTATTTCATTTATTTAAAGGGTTGCATAAATATTAACGGGTTAAATGGGAACAATGGCATGTATATACACACTGAGTGCTTGCATGTTTTTATTGAGCTTGTAAGCTTTCGGCAAACTAATGAATACTACTATGGTGATGGTTTGACTCATGAATATTTATTATGTAATGTGTCATTAGCTAGGCTTTCTCCATAACTTGACAAGATTAATAAATCACCATAATCCAAACAAATTTAGTGCTAATACTGATTCAATACAAAAAAAAAAGGGGGAAAAAAAACTTTGCATACAGTTAATGTACTGTATATCAAATATGATTATGCAAATGGTAGTGTTTGCATTAGTATACCACTAAATTTGCTTGACATTTTAAAATTATACATTACTGGTCAAAAGTTTGTGGTCAGTAAGATTTATTTTCTTCTTTTTTCTTTTGAAAGATTTTTTTTAATTTTTGAACAACTTTTATGAATTAATCAATGAAGCATTAAATTTAATACAGTATAATATTCTAAAACAATAGATTTATATTTCAAATAAATTGAACTTTCTATTCATGAAATAATCCTGATAAAAAATGTATCATGGTTAAGCAGCATCATTCTTAACATTGATAATCAGCATATTAGAATGATTTCTGAAGGATCATGTGACACTGAAGACTGGAGTAATGATGCTGAAAATCCTTTTTGTCAATTCACAGGAATAAATAACATTTTAAAATATATTAAAATAAACAAGATGTTTTAAAGTGTAAAAAGAGTAATAATATTTCACAATATTACTGTATTTTTGATCAAATAAATGCAGACTTGCTATAAGAGACTTCTTTCAGAAAAAGACCCCAAACTTTTGAACAGGAGTGTATATAGCTTAAGACATGCTGTGTATTAACAGATACTTTAACCTGCAGGTCCATCTGTGTCTCTGGTAGAGGAGAGTGCGTTGTTACCCCCACTGGCCATGCACAGTAAAGCTGAAAGTGTCGCGTCTGTCACCTCCCAGTGTAGTTTCAGCAGCACCATCGTCCATGTGGGGGACAAAAAACCTCCCGAGTCAGGTGGGAAAATGTCAAGTCAAGTGACCTTTATTTATAAAGCGCTTTATACAACACAGATTGTTTCAAAGCATCTTTACAGTGATAAAATGAAAATAATGATCATTGATGCAAACAGTCCAATATTGCTGTAGAGCAGCTCAAAAAAAGAAAATAGTGTCATTGTTCAGCTGAGGTCAGTTCAGTGTTGGTTCAGTTCAGTTCAAACGCTGTGTACATTTAATCAATTATGAAATGAGTTCAATTCAGCTATAAAGCAGCGCTGCAGAAAAGAGTGATGTCAACATAGCTCCGTTCAGTTTTCATACAATAGTGCCAGTGCAGTCAAATCAATAATATTGCAGAATATCAAGTGTCCCTAACTAAGTGAGCCAAAGGTGACAGAGACAAGGAACCCAAACTCCATCAGGTGACAGAATGTTGAAAAGAAAAAAACCTTGGGAGAAACCAGGTTCAGTTGGGGGACCAGTCCTCCTCTGGTCAAATGAACCAACATGGTCTGGGTATGATTCCAGGCTTCATCACAAGTCAGATTGTGGATTGGAGTTAAAGCTGGCCATAGGGTCTGTGCAGAGAACTTGTTTGCTTCTCGTGGTCTGTGCCGTTGGCTGTCGAGCCGACGAGGTATTCACAGAGGATCTATCTCTAGGGCTCGTCTAGTTATCATGGTCTCCGCTGACATTCAGGGTTGCATTGTGGTCATTTCTAGGTGCAGGTCTTCCATCTGGACTGGACCGGATCCGGCTGACTACTGGATAAGAATGAGATAGACAGACCAATATTAGCATAGATTTCATTCCTTTTACGATGTAACGGGAAGTGTTCCCGGTTCTGGTTGACCTAATTTATGCAGCCTAACAATCCTTTAATGGATGTGAATTATAGAAATGGGATAGTGTGTTATGTGTATGCCAGGTTAAAGAGATGCGTTTTAGTCTAGATTTAAACTGACAGAGTGTCTACCTCCAGAACAACGCTAGGAAGACTGTTGCAGAGTTTGGGTGCTAAATAGTAAAAGGATCAACCGCCTGCATTTGATTTTGGTATTCTAGGTATTACCATCTGGCCAGAATTTTGAGACTGCAGTGGACGTGAAGGATTATAAAGCGATAGGAGCTCGCTCAAGCACTGAGGAGCTAAACCATTTAGGGCTTTATAAGTGTTTATAAGTTTATAATGTGTGTCTGTAATATAAAGCAATCATGGTATCAAATGTATAAAATGTATGTCTTTTTCTTTTGTTCCTGTGGCTGTTCCTTGGACCCTAGTTTCTTTATATCATCCCCACTTCACATTTTTCTGTTTTTCCCCTCACTACCACAGATATCGTAATGGAGGACGCACCTCCAACTCCAAATGCTGCTGCTCCTGCCACTCAACCCCAAGCTCCTCCCACAGCCACACCCTCTCTGCCCCCTAGCCCTGCTCCTGATAGGGATGCAGGAAGAAGAGGAGGTCCAGGAGGTGCAGGGGCAGCTGGAGGATCCAGAGGAGGAGAAATGTTGGGTCTCACGAAAGAAGTCCTGTCGGCTCACACACAGCAAGAGGAGCAGAACTTTATGTACCGCTTCAGAGACTTGAGCGAACTTCGAGTGTTTGACCCAGCCTCAGCTGTGCGCCAGCGAGCAACTGCACCCTTAGCAAGAGGTGAGGACATGCATAATATAGCTGGTGCCATAGGCCTATGGTAATATTGTTGAAGTGTTTGTCTTGCTGCTAGAATGATTTTGTACACTGTAATGGATAACAAGATAATAAACCGTAAAGATTTTAAAATCGTTTCTTCTAAGATCGATATTTCATGTCCCTGTCATTATTTAAAAAGCTGTGTATTAAGTGATACGACTACATTTATCCCTCAAAGGGTTAGTTCACCCAAAAATAACATTTCGGTCATTAATTATTCACCCTCATGTCGTTCCAAAGCCGTAAGACCTTCGTTCATCTTTGGAACACAAATTAAGACATTTTTGATGAAATCAGAGAGGTTTTTTTTTTTTTTTATCCCCCATAGAAAGCAATATAATTACCACATTGAAGTTCCAGAAAAGTAGTAAAGACATCGTTAAAATAGTCAATGTGACTACTGTGGTTCAAACGTAACATTATGAAGCTACGAGAATACTTTTTATGTGCAAAAACAAAACAAAAATAACTACTTTATTCAACAATTTCGTCTCTCCCCTGTCAGTCTCGGACACTGTTTGCGTTGTATAGACAGTGCAGGCTTCTACGTCCGAATGCCGACTCAGTATTGGCCGACACTGTTCACGTGAGCAGCGCGACGCATGCGTGTGATGCTGACACAGGAGCCGGCCAATAATGAGTCGGCGTTCGGACGTAAACACGGAAGCCTGCGCTGTCTATACAACGTAAACAGAGTAGGAGACTGACATTATGTACATATGAACATCTAATGATAAACTGGCTGGATGTACATTATCCCTTATCTTATTTTCTTAATTTCAGGTGTGCGCTGCTCTCGTGATTACCCAGCAGCAGGTAGTAGTGGTCGAAGACGCGGTAGAGGAGGCAAAAGACTGAAGCACCAGGAAGCCTCAGAGCAAACGGGGTCTCGTAGCTCAGCCGGCCCACTAAGAGGTTTCCGTCCCGGAGTTCCCGCTCTGGACAGACCATCTAATTCCTCCATACCCATGGGTCCTGTAGCCAGTTCCTCTTCATGGCCCACCTCAGGGTCACAAACTAGCGTTCACTCTGTCCCGTACCCACCCGGCGTCCTTCCTTTATTTCCTGTCTATCCCCCCTTCTCCCATCCCATCTCAGACCCCAGCATACAGGCGGGGTTACGCTTCCCCCTTCAGAACTCACAGATGGTGCCTCCTATGGTGCCCCCGATGATGGCGTTGGTATTACCCAACTACATGTTTCCACAGCCCAACATGGGCATTCCTCAGCCTTTCTATACCCCAAATTCAGCTTTCCCTTTCCCCGCTGCCAACATGACGTCCCCCGCTCCCTGTCAGATTCCGACTCCAGTCCCACGCGCCCACTCTCGCTCCAGCACTCCTCATTCCATCAGCCACAGAGAGGCAGGCATGGAGAGAGAAGGAGCAGAGTCTCCGCTCTTTCAGTCAAGATGCTCCTCACCCTTAAATCTGCTGCAGCTGGAGGAGTCGCCAAGCAACCGGTTAGAAGCAGCGTCAGCTTTGGCATCAGCGCAACAAACCGCATCTCCTTTGGTGGGACAAGGAGGTGGAGCAGGTGGACAGACCTCCTCTAATCAGAGAGGTTCAGCGTTGGGTTCAAAAGAAAATGAAAATGTAAGAAAATGGAAGGTTTACAGATAACATGCTTTTCAGTAGTAGTGTTTCAATCTTTTCAATCGATCTTTGATATCACAGTGATATTCAGTAGCAACTAATTTGTTAATAAAATTTTAGCACGGTAACTTAAAATTGTAAATTATTGTCTTTTGCAGGGTGAAGCAAATGATTCCAATCAAGACGCCATGTCCACCTCCAGTGATCTGCTGGACCTGCTCTTACAGGAGGACTCTCGCTCGGGCACCGGCTCAGCCGCCTCAGGCTCTGGGTCATCAGGCACTGGCTCCTCTGGGTCGGGCTCAGGATCCTCTGGATCAGGGTCCAATGGCTGCAGCTCTTCAGGAAGTAGAACTAGTAAGTGCTTAATGATAGCAATAAATATCCTTGAACATTGTATAAATAATGACATAAATGGATAAATAATTTTAGGCATTATGGATCAGAGAGTTTCTTGGTATGAAGGAACTGAATCATTCAGCAGTTGTTACTTGTTGAGAAGTGTCACATGAGTTAAATAACTTAATTCCTCTCTTTTGACTAACAGGAAGCAGTCAGAGCAGCCATACAAGCCAGTACTTTGGCAGTGTGGACTCATCAGAGAACAGCCATTCCCGCAAGCAGACAGCAGAGGGGGATGGAGAGGCACAGTTCATCAAATGTGTCCTACAAGATCCCATCTGGCTCCTCATGGCCAACACGGATGAAAAGACAATGATGACCTACCAGCTGCCCATCCGGTAATTTCAATACTCATAGTTTTCAGTACATCACTAGGGTTGGGAATTGAGAGCCCGATCAGTTATATTTAAAATTATTTTAAATGGAACATTTTATTATTTTTTTTAATTTCATTTATTATTATTATTATTATTATTATTATTATTATTATTTGATTATATTTTTTAACCAAGAGCTGGATCATTTTCTTTTAAAATATTATAAATGGAACAGTTTTGTTTTTTGTTTTGTTTTGTTTTGTTTCGTTTCGTTTAGATGCGGGGCACATAGCATGCCTTGCAAATTCTGCACTCATTTTTTCACAAAATAACAAAAAGATTAATTAAAGAACCAGAATCTTTAAGTGGAATCAAATCATATCCAGAATTCGAAAATATTTAAAATGGAGCATTTTATTTTTGTGTTTAATTTTTTATTATTATTATTTGATTTTTATTTTTTACCAAGAGCTGGATCAGTTTCTTTAAAAAAATATATAAATGGAACATTTTTTTTTTTTTTTTTTTTTTTTTTTTTTTGTTTCATTACAGATGCGGGGCATAGCATGCCTTGCAAATTCTACACTCATTCTTTCTCGAAATAACAAAGATTAATTAAATTTGAAAATTTCAAAAGGTTTTTTTTTTTTTTGAACCAAGAGTTTGATCATTTTTTTTTTTAAATATTATAAATGGAACATTTTCATTTTGTTTTGTTTAGTTTTGTTGTTTCATTACAGATGCGGGGCACATAGCATGCCTTGCAAATTCTACACTCATTCTTTCTCGAAATAAGATTATTAGTGGAGTCAAATCATATCCAGAATTCCATTCACACCACTATACAACACCATTACTGATTTGTGATTGTATAAAACATACTTTTTGATGCATCTCATTATGACGTGAAAAAGTCACATCACGCACATTGTAAAAAGAAAAGCTTTGCCACACTAACACCAATTGCTACACACCCATTGTAAAAGGCCCAGTAAATGACCCAGTAAATGTGTTTTGCAACAGAGACAGAGATTCTGTGTTGAAAGCGGACCGCGCCGCTCTGAGAGCCATGCAGAAACAGCAGCCTCGCTTCACTGAAGAGCAGAAGAGCGAATTGAGTCAAGTTCACCCTTGGATCCGCACTGGACGCCTGCCTCGTGCTCTCAACATTTCTGTAAGTTTAAATCTCTCTGAGAATAACGGCCACACAATACACCACTAAACACTGAGTCGTGATTGTTTTATTTATATGCTGTGTGTTTCTCAGGCATGTGTGGGCTGTAGGTCCTCTCCTTCGGTCCCCTCTGCGACCCCCTTCGATGTGGAGATCCACGAGATGGAGTTCTGCAGTGTTTTAGAGGTGACAGAAGAGGGCGTCGCTGCTGAGAAACACACCCATGCAGACACGGCCATGGAGAAGAGCGAGGCTGAGGGAGAAGAAAAAGACCAGGAGGTTGAGAATGATGGGACTATTATGACTTCAAAAATCAATGACCAAGAAATGATGATAGAAGAACAGGAAGTAACCTCACAGATCGAGGAGGAAATGGGTGCCTCACTTTCACAGATGACACACTAAAGACACAATGAGTCAGTGGGATACTGATGACATTGTTCGTGTACTCATTAAATTATCCAGTTTTATTTATTTCTATAAATGAATGCTAATTAGCCAGGAAGGCTGACAGATGATGAATGTAAAGCAGAAATGCTTTGTTGAAAGACTGTGATATCACAACTTTAGGATATTTTGGTTATCGCAAAGAGGTTATGATCTGTTAGCGGTCACGATTTGGCGGGAAATAAGAGGTACTTAACTTTAGACCACTCTGGATTTGACCTCAACACGCCACCTGTTTAATTCCAGTTCTTGCGACCCGCAGAAACCCATTTTGTGGTGTGCTAAACAACTATTTCAAATGTTATCAAATGGGTTAAGGGCCGTTCAGACAAAGGATGACAACTGTAATGATTACTGTAACTATAAAGTTTTAATAATATAATTCTATTAGAATTATCAATGTAATCACTTTCAGAAAAACTTGAATGATAAAAACATTGACTTAATATAAACAATATGTTATTGTCCATTGGTGTGGACTTTAATATTGTAAAGTCGTTATCATCCTTGGTGTGAACGGGCCTTTAAAATGTGGTGTTAAGTTGATTTAGGTCTGTTTTTAGACAGGAGAACAGATTCACTGCCTTTGAGGACGGTCTAACTGTTTCTCACCTCGTGCTTATTGACATTTCCCAAACATTATGGAAATGTTATTGCAATTTTTTTTTACAGGTATATACAGAGTAGGATTTTTTGACCAAATTTACACACATTTTTTATTTTGATCTTTCTGTATATTTTTTTATACATTATTGGTGCAAAATTGTCAATTGTTAAAGCTTGGATGAATTGTGTGAAATGCATTGCGACTCAGAGAGACTCATTGGTCTGTTACAGTTCACCTTCACCACTAGTTCAGATTTAGATGTCACTACAGTAACTTTCAAAGAGTATTTGTAGCTCAAGACGTCATCTTGTAGAGTAGCACTTAGCAAAGGGAAGCTTCAGAGGTCACGACCAGAAAAAGCTGCCACACGTTGCTGGGTCGAAACATTGGAATCTTTTAATGGTACTGCAGTATATGTGAACTGTACCATCAAAGAGGAATGAGTTTTAAAGGGATAGTTTACTCAAAAATCTTCTTTTGTTCTCCACAGAAGAAAGTCATAAAGGTTTAAAACAACATGAGGTGATTAATAGATGACAGAATTTTCTTTTTTGGGTAAACTGTCCTTGCAAGGATTGAGTGAAAATTGCGTTGGCAATCAGTTGGATGCATTTCGTTTGACCTTTTTTCTGTCAGTTTCAGTCATGTGCTCTTTGACTTCAAGTTGTCTTGGAACAGTTTGTAAGTATTTTGTGTATTTCTTTATATATGAAAATAAATAAAAAATAATATGGTTCACACTGTTGTGGTCTGCAGATATTCCATGAATCGAGGTTTAAACTGGGAATTATAAGAATATACAATGATTGAAAAGCACACTGTATGCTTTGGACAAGGAAGAGGGAATTAAAATGAGCAGTTTTCATACCAAACCACAGGCTTTTTTAGTAGACAAGAATGTTAACTGAGCTAAAAAAACAAAAAAAAAACGCACATATGGAGGTTTTTCCAGTCAAACAAAAGCCTCCCCAACACACACAAATAACAAACACGTTCAAATAAGTGTGACGCGCGCACACGAATAAAATTATGATTATTGTACAGAGCTATATGTGAGTTATAAAAGGAATTGTATGTTAAAGGGATTTAATAACATGTTTTCTTATGCCAGTGCCCTGGTAAGAAAGTTTGGCTTGACTTGCATTCTTTCTCTGCACCGCAGTGTAACGACAGGCCTACAGAGAAAAAGAACGAACTATATAACCACCAAGCAAACTTAACATTTCTTTCACTAATTGTGCTGTTTATCTGCACGCATTTGCTCGTATATCACTTTCCAACACAATTATGTCCTTGAGCTTTGAACAAGTAAGGAAAACAAACATAATTTACCCTAAAAATACTACTTACTGAATAGGCATATCTCAAGAAAATCAGACAAAGAGCAGTGGATGTGGTAACAAAATAGCGTGTTTGGTTGTTTATAGTTTTTCATTAAATTTCAAATGTCTATCTCTATGATTTAACCGCAGTGGCATCTGGGATACATAACTCGTCCCCTTCACTCACTTTTACCCTTGTTACTCTGCCTTTTGAATCCCTCTTTCAATCCTCCTCCTGTCGTTCTCCACGCCCTCAAACTCTCCCCTCTCCTCCGTTCCCTCACCGACTCGTTCACTGTGCCTCTTTGAGAAGAAGGATGTGGGGTGATGTGTGCGTGTGGCATTTGGGGCTTCTGTTTTGGGGGTTAGGATGGGTGCATGGACAAAGCCAGACTAACTTCACAAGGTAAGTGTGTGAAGGTTTGTGTGTTTCTGAACGTGTACTGGCACATTACAGTATAAGGAACTTTAGTATTAGAACATTTTGTATGCCATTTTCAGTTTTTGCAATGAGATGTTTCATTTGAACAATGTAATTTTGCAAATCTCTACTTCAGTTTCATCTAAAATTAAGTTTGTTTGGGTTTTTTTGGGGTTTGTTGGAAACATGAATTTGCATCAAGATGCTTGTTATTAACAAAATAGCTTATTATTACTCTTAAAGAAAGGTTTGTTTATTTATTTATTGTTGTTGTTGTTTAAATATTAGTTTAGTGATTACAGTGTGTAATTGCTTGGTAACCAGCACATCAAAATGTAACAGGTTATATTTTTTATATTACTTTCCAAGGGAGTGATTGAAGTTGTAAAATGATTTTTAATTGCACCATCACATATCTCCTCACACAGCTATCACATGATCTTATATAAAAACAACAAGAAATCTCAACAGGGCGTTTTCAAGCACAGGCTTGTTTTACAGTATTAACAAAAAAAGCCCTTGTGTCTTTATTGCTATGCACAGCCTGAGATGAACAACACAATGTTTATGCCACAGAAACCACCACACTTGTTTCTTAGTCTTAATTGATAAATTCATGCATTACTAACCAGCCAATAAAATCAACACCTGTTTAATTAAGCGATAGCTTTGATCACTGCTGAAAGATGCCTGCATTTGTCAAAATATTTTTAAATATGCATGTTTTATCAGTAAAGTTCGACATTTACTCCACTCTTGACTCTGAAAATAGTCACTCAGATTATGTGTTTTTATTTGTGTGTGTAATGAAAACTGTGTGAGGGAGAAAGAGTGTCAACTTATGTGACTGGATAGATTTGCTGATAGACTGACTGAATTATAAAAAAAATTGTCTATAAGCTCAGTGGTCCTCTCTGTAACTTCACATGTGAGTGTGGCTGTTCATTTGGCTGTGGTTTGTGTGTATTTCCTTTTAATGACAGAACCAGCAGTATTAAGATATTGCAAAAAGAGGCTCAGACTATAAATGTAGGAACAGGATCCAAAAATAACCCACTGAAGAAGAATCTACGCATTACATACAGGGTTTAAATAAGCAGTGAAGTTTGTGACTGCATAGTAGTTTAAAATGTTTTATTTGTTTACACACTTTTGTGTTCAAAATCAGTGTGATTAAATGTAACAAAACTGATATGTGATGTACAGTCAGTTTTTATTTGCAAATTTGCATAATACTGGGGTCTGAGGATTTTTTTTTATTTTTTCCAAAAAATGTTTTTTTTATTCAAAAAGGATGCATTAAATTTGTTAAAAAGTGACAGTAAATACATTTAAAATGTTACAGAAGATTTCTATTTTAAATAAATGCTGAACTTTCTATTCATCAAAGCATCCTGAAAAAAAGTATCACACTTCCACAGAAATATTAAACTGTTTTCAACATTTAGCTGTTTTGAAATTTCAGCTTTGCCATCACATGAATGAATTGCATTTTAGAATATAATAAAGTAGAAAAACGATTATTACGATTATTTAACAAATATTATAAATTGTAATAATTGTTAACAAGATTACTGTTTTTTCATGTATTTTGGATAAATGCAGTCTTGGTGAGCATAAAAGACTTTTTTAAAAAAAACATTTAAAGGTGCCATCGAACTGAAAATTGAATTTACCTTGGCATAGTTGAATAACAAGAGTTCAGTACATGGAAATGACATACAGTGAGTCTCAAACTCCATTGTTTCCTCCTTCTTATATAAATCTCATTTGTTTAAAAGACCTCCGAAGAACAGGCGAATCTCAACATAACACCGACTGTTACGTAACAGTCGGGATCATTAATATGTACGCCCCCAATATTTGCATATGCCAGCTCATGTTCAAGGCATTATTATATAGGCAGTATTAACGTCTGGATCTGTGCACAGCAGAATCATCAGACTAGGTAAGCAAGCAATAACAATAGCGAAAAATGGCAGATGGAGCAATAATAACTGACATGATCCATGATATCATGATATTTTTAGTGATATTTGTAAATTGTCTTTCTAAATGTTTCGTTAGCATGTTGCTAATGTACTGTTAAATGTGGTTAAAGTTACCATCATTTCTTACTGTATTCACGGAGACAAGAGCCGTCGCTATTTTCATTTTTAAACACTTGCAGTCTGTATAATGAATAAACACAACTTAATTCTTTATAAATCTCTCCAACAGTGTAGCATTAGCCACGGAGCATATAGCCTCAAACTCATTCAGAATCAAATGTAAACATCCAAATAAATACCATACTTACGAGATTAGACATGCTGCATGACGAACACTTTGTAAAGATCCATTTTGAGGGTTATATTAGCTGTGTGAACTTTGTTTATGCAATGATAGAGTCGAGAGCTCGGGAGGGGGCGGAGAGCGTGAGCAATTAAAGGGGCCGCAGCCTGAATCGGCGCATTTCTAATTATGCTTCAAAATAGGCAGTTAAAAAAATTAATTAAAAAAAATCTATGGGGTATTTTGAGCTGAAACTTCACAGGGGACACCTTAGACTTATATGACATCTTGTAAAAAAACGTTCAATGGCACCTTTAAAAAAAAAAACTTTTGAAAGGTAATGTCATTAATTCATTTTGTTAAGACATTAAAGGATTAGTTCAGTTTAAAATGAAAATTACCCCAAGCTTTACTCACCTTCAAGCCATCCTAGATGACTTTCTTCTTTCTGATAAACACAATCTGAGTTATATTAATAAATATGCTGATGTGCCAAAGTTCAAGAAAGTTCATCCATCCATCACAGGCATATACTCCACACAGTTCCAGGAGTTTAATAAAAGCCTTCCGAAGCGAAGCAATGCATTTGTGTAAGAAAAATACCCATAATTAAGTTGTAAAGTAAAATAGCTTCCACCAGACCACCTTCTATGAAGAAAGTGTAAAGCTCTCACAGTTCAAAATGCTTACGCTACGTCCTACACCTTCCCTATTTAAATTACGCAAAAAAAAAAAAAAAAACACCTAGGATGGCTTGAGGGTGAGTAAAGCTTGGGGTAATTTTCATTTGAAAGTGAATAAAGACATATACATTTTAAAGACACTACTGCATTAAACAGAATTCATGCGTCCCTTCCTATTCCTCCTTCATGCTCTCCAGGCCCATATTCCTGTGTGGTGGCCATTTGGTGTCAGACTCAGGGTTTGTGGCTAGTGAGGGTTTCCCCTCTCATTACAAACCAAACTCCAAATGCACCTGGTACATCACAGTAAGTCCATCACCTTTAGTCTCTGTTACAGTATATTCCAGACATTATATTTTCATCACTTCTCCTCTCCCATCAGGTCCCAGAAGGTCATGTTGTGATGCTCCAGTTCAGGATCTTTGATCTAGAGGCGGATCCCACCTGCCGCTATGACTATGTGGATGTCTATAATGGACACTCATACACAGTGCAGAAACTGGGCCGGTTCTGTGGGACGTTCCGACCCGGAGCCCTCATCTCCACGACTAACACCATGATGCTGGAGATGGCGTCTGATGCCAGCACAGGAGGAAGAGGATTCCTGGCTTTTTTCAGTGGGGGGAAACCACATGTTGATGGTGGGATGACTTTAGTTACAGTTTTATCTTCGATAGCACAATCCAGACTTAGTTTTTAGTGTCTGACTTAATGTTGGTCACAGTTTCATTTTGCAAATTATGTCATGAAATGGTTCAATTAACAAATATTTTCTCTCTGGTTTTGTCCCTAAAAATCCCAAAAGTAGTGTGTGTGGGATTCCAATTTGTATCATTTTTTGGAGCCCATCATAAGCGGAACAGTTAAATTGAATCAAATCAAATACTTCTTTCTGAATCTACCTTTTGAAAGGTTTAATTGATGCTTTACACAATAATGAGTTTAAATTATTTTTTTCAGAGTAATTACAGCAAAATTCAGCCAAATTTGATGTGCGATTAATTAGATGAATTAATGGCCACATCATATATATATATATATATTTTAGGGCTGTCGTATCATCAATTCTCTTTCCATTCCCTATTCCTTACAGAGAATCAGTTCTGTGGTGGCAGACTGACGAAGCCTCAGGGTTCAGTGAAGACACCGAACTGGCCAGAATCTGATTACCCAGCAGGCATCAGCTGCTCTTGGCACATATCTGTGGAGCCCAACATGGTCAGCCTGCAAAGATCAATTCACAGCTCCTTTTCTCGTGCATTTGTCTTGTCTACTCTCAATCTGTTAAGTAATTAGCAATTAAGTCACCAGAAAATGAATCATACTTAGGTGTACTAGAGACATGCTGCTGTGAGATTTTGAGTATTTGCGTGCTTATGGCTGAATTTGAACTCTAGTGTGTGTTCACGATGACAGCAAACAGCATATGGTATAGTATGTGAAAGACCTCATTCAGAGAAAGTGCGTAAGGTGGGACATGGAAAGAGAGAGAGCGAGAGAGGGCCATGAAAAGCCCTTTATACCTGTTTAAGAAAATTAGCTTTTTTACTTATATAACTACATATCAAAGTGAATGAGTGTGTGTGTGTGTGTGTGGTTCTGGTAAACCCTACATTATGGGGACAAAATGTCCCCTCATTGATAGCAATATTCAAAATCCCTGTCCTCATGGGGACATTTTTGTTCCCCATCAGGAAAACAGCCCTTAAAAAAAGAATTTCATTCAAGTGTGCTATTAGTATATTTCTTTTAAACTAAAAATAAGAAAGTATACATTCAGTCTACTTTTTATGTACTTCTTAGAAATATACTTAAAATTACACTGGTCCCACTTTATATTAAAGGTGCTAAAGAGGATGTTTTGTTTTATACATTTTTGCAATATTACTTGAAACTGTCTTTACTAACTGATAAAAGACTATTTATTAGGTGCACTGAAAGTAATAATATTAATATACATCATCTGTGCACGAGGTAGGGCCTTAAAAACATCAGCCAATCGTTTACGCGATCATCGCATAAACGATTGGCCCTCTGGCTTGTCAATCACTGCCGTGACATTCCTTGTGAGAGACGTGCGCGGATTGGCCCTCTGGCTTGTCAATCACTGCCATGACGTTCCTTGTGAGAGACGAGCGCGACTGCGCGCTCCAGTAACTTTCCACACTCCACAGGCGCTGCATGGAATGTTTTTGTCAGGAGACAGGAGTAACAACTGCAGATTATGAGTTACCTGCGGTGAGTCCGACATAATGAATCCACTAACACGATACAGCGAATGCCGGTGGTAAACACTCGTTTTCCAATACTCGTGCACGAGTTTTGGGAGGCGTTCCCTCGAAAGGAGGGGGGGTTGTTTTTACGCATGCGCTCATTTCAAAAACTCAGTAACAGTCTTTGGTTTCTCAGTCGACGAAAAGATCCTCTTTATCACCTTTAAGTGGCCTTAACTACTATGTACTTACATCAAAAATAAGTACAATGTACTTATTGGGTTCATATTGAATTGCAAAACACTTTTGCTGCTATTGAGGAGGGATACAGGTAAGGTTAGGGAAAGCTTTGGTGGTATGGGTAGGTTTAAGGGTGTGGGTAAGGTGTAAGGGATGGGTCAACAGTGTAATTATCAATGTAGTTACAGAAATTAATTACAGATGTAATTACATGCAGGTGTTTTTCAAATATAAGTACAATGTAAAAACGTGTGTACACAATAAGTGCATTGTATAAAATGATTAATTTAAATGTAAGTACATAGTAGTTAAGGCCACTTAATATAAAGTGGGACTATTACACTTAAGTATACTGACAGAAAACTCTATTTATATTTGGCCTGTACTTGTACTCAATCTTTTGATCGAGATATACTTAAAAGTATAATTAAGTATACTGAAGGGAGTCGGCCATTTTAAGGGCTGTCTCAATCATTAAAGGTATGTTTCAAGTATAAAAAATGAATAAATAGCTAGGAACATAGAAGTATACTTAAAGTGCAAAAATAATGCATAACTATCTTACTAACAATTAATAAGCAGTAATTAGAAGTTTATTGAGGTATAAGTCATAGTTAATAGTTAGATAATAGTGAGAACTGGACTCTAATCTAAAGGCGTGACCATAAATGGTAAACTATAAGTATGATTAAGTTCACTTAATGAAAACTTACAAGTATACTTGCAATATAAAACTACTAAACTAGTTGGTTACTGAGAGTATACTTCAAAGTATACTTTCATAAATGTGCTACAAGTATAGGCTACCTATTAGTTCACTTATAGTAGGCCTATAGCTGCAGTAATGAAAAACGTAGTTGTAAACTAGCTGCTTACTACTCAAAGTTTACTACTGTTACACTTAAAGTATACATAAAAGTATATTTTTATACTAAAAAGTGGGCCAATTTAGTCCCAAGTAGTGCTGAAAGAGTACACTTACAAGTACATTGATATTAGAATACTTCTTACATTAAGTATATTGAAAAATACACATGGACTGTGTTTAAGTCGAATTGTTTTTATGCCCTTCCCTCACTAATTTCCCTCCGTTTTGTTCACTTGGATGTACATCATTGCTTATATTGCAGGAGTGCCCACTACTGGCGGAACATTTGAAATGTGTTTAAATGGAGTAATAAAAAGCCCTAAGCCTTTGACCACCTGGAATCCGCAATGGAGCTGATATAGTACTTACATTTTTGTTTTCCTCGTGAATTTGTTTTGCACACCATTCTATACGCTTGTATGTATGTTTGGGCATTAGGAGAAAATATAAAAAAAATTAACAAACGATACCAATACAATGAACTATAGCAGTCAGCTTAAGGTAGCTACAAGTATTTTGCAGTTACATGTCAAAATAACATCATACACTAGAGTTGAACTTCACTTAAGTACACTTAATAAAATGAACCTGAAGTATAGCCTACTTATTTTTGTAAGGGAGCTTATAAATCATAGTATCTGGTTTTTATTTATTATTTTATTTTTGAAAATCTAAAAATGCATAAAGTTTGATGGGTAGGGTTAGGGGACAGAATATACAGTTTGTACAGTATAAAATCATTATGTCTATGGAATGTCCCCATAAACTGTGTGTGTGTGTGTGTGTGTGTGTGTGTGTGTGTGTGTGTGTGTGTGTGTGTGTGTGTGTGTGTGTGCACATGCCTAGGTGATTGAGGTTAAGTTTGAGAAGCTGGACTTGGAATTAGACACATACTGTCGTTACGACTACGTGGCCCTGTTCAACGGGGGAGAGACCGATAACTCTCGTCGTATTGGCAGATTCTGTGGAGACACGGTTCCAGAGTAAGTGCAAACCCGATGCATCACATATCATTCAACTCTATTCTTTGCTTTCACACTTGGTTCGATTGCCTGGACCGAACCTGAGTTCGATTGCTCCCCCCTCCCCCTGCCCCCACTGGACTGTGTTCACATTATATTATTTGGGTCCGACCCGCGGTTCGTTTGCGTCATCAAACCAGCAGCTGTTTACTCCGTTGCTTAGTAACGATGGCACAGGAGAAGGCGGCAAAATGCATAACGTTGCTCTCCTCACTTTTATATTTTTGTTTTTGAACCGTTGGTTTTGTTCATAACGGCTCTTGCGTTCGCTCTGCCGCGAATGTAGAATGCTGAAGGCGAGCAGAAATTAGAAAAGCTGTTTGCAGCACGTCAGTCACGCTCATCGGGAAAGTGAGTGAAACACACACACAAACAGGGGCGGCCAGGGTTGCCAGGTCCTAGAAATATTTCCAGCCCAATGACAACTCAAAACCCGCCCAAATGGAATGAAAACTAGCCCAATTTTTCCAGTGTCCAATCAGACTAGACTAGACTATTGGATTCCCACAAAGGGCCTTAAAATAGACGTGTGTGATATATATATATATATATATATATATATATATATATATATATATATATATATATATATAATTTATATACGTTTTTTGCCTTTTCTCTTACTCCTCCCCCAATTTTTATAAAACACTGTATTTTTTAGACAATCTTTTAAAGGACAAACAAGAGCATGTCCTCGCTGATATTTTCTGACCCTAGTTAGAAAGTACTAATGTGTACTTACTTTTTTCTCTTCTCTGCACTTGTCTCTGATGCTCTTCTCTCCAGATCTGCTGCTGTTCTGTTTTCACACAAGCATGAATATACAAGTGAACATACATTGTCAAACTCAATGAACACAGGCTATTATCAATGTTATAACCAATATGCTTACTTGGTGAACTTTTGTTCTTGTTTGTCTTCTCTTTTCCAGAACTATTCAGAACATTTTCTTCTTAGATGTCCTAACTGTTCAACCTCATTTTGAGAACTTTGAACTTTTTGAGAACTTTGAACAGAACTATCTACAATCTCAGGGATGTTTTGTTTTAGACATTTGTGCTCTCTTCCCCACCCTTCTCAGGTGGTGCTGAATAGATTTCAGCAGTAAAGAGAGAAAGCATCCGTGGTGATGGTTTAAATTCATGGCAGCAGATGTTTCTTCTTTGCATGTAAGCTCGAATCCTCATTATATTTAGCAAAGACTTCTGCTCTAGCCTGTTTCGTAGCTTGTTCTTTATCAGTGACATTTGGGAAAATGAACGCTCAACTGCTGCATTACTGAATGGCAAAGCAAGAAGACTCAATGCAAAGTTGCCAAGATCTCCAAAGTTTCTATCACCTGCAGTATCTGTGTATGCAGAAACTTCAACCCAGAAGTCCTCTGTTTTGCCATCTTCTGTATTTTTCCATTCCAGTGTGTGAATTACTCTCCACTGTTGCTCTGCTTTTCCTATATCCCCTTTGAAGAGGTGGAAAAAAGGAAGCTCATCAATCCTTGGCTTACTTGAGGACAGAACATGAATCGGTGACAGGAATTTGAGAGCCTCTAACTGTTTAATGTTATCTGGAAGTCTCTTCCTAATCTCCTTTGATAACTCCAGCATGTAGTCCCTGCACCTGCATTTCAGGTCCTTTTCAGCTTGGTCACTTATTCCATTGGCTTCAAACAAAGCAAGACGGAACTGCACCCCAAAGTCTACAGCATCAAGTGGCAAAAGATTCTCATCAGAAAAGTTAAACTCCATGATGTCTTGCCAGCTCTGAAATGTCTTCGGCAAACCTATGCGCTCAAGAAGGGACCGGTAAAATGTTAGAAGTTCCATTAGAAGTTTTGCAGGATCGGGTTTGTCAAGTTGAAAGATTTTATTGAGTCTGTTTAACTCTGAAACAATTGGTTGGAGGAATTTCAGGTAGATCAAGTTAATATTGTCACTGTACATTTGGTACAGCAATTCCGCTGCATAGCTTCTCTCACTATCTTTTGTTAACTGGAAATGCAACTTAAGCTCCTCGTGCTGTGAAAGGATCCGGTTGATGCACTCACTGATAGCGAGCCATCGAGTGTCAGACAGTTGCAGAATCTTCAGAGGGCTTTCACCTACATTTATGGTTTTGTACAGTTCAGAATATTTTTGGAGACGCTGGGTGGCATTTGAAAACCAACTGTAGGTCTGAGAAACCATGTACTCAACATTTCTGGGGAGGACACTGACGGCTTTTGATGCACAGAGCTGAAGAGAATGGCACACACACTTTATGTAGACAATATGAGGATTGCGGTCACGGAATTTCTGTAGCACTGAGTTATGTTTGCCACACATTGTGTTACAGCCATCCGTTGCAAGACCGATGCAATTCAGTACAGACAATTTGTTGTCATCCAGGAATTTGAACAAAGCATTTGCTATGGTCAGTGAATCACCAGCAACTATATTTATCATTCCTGCAAAAGTGCTAATGATTCGTGAGAGCTTCTTGCTGTAATATCTGATAACTATGCATAGTTGTTTTCTGGTTGTGACGTCAGTGCTCTCATCAACAATAAGAGAGTATGGTCCACTTCCTATATCCTCCAGAAGGTCTTCATGCACTACTGGTCCTATCACTGAATTAATTAGTGCTGTGCATTTTGTTCGGTGTAAACTAATACCTTTCTTGGAAATTTCTTCCACAACACTTCCTAAATGATCAACAGTTAAGGTACTTGAGTGGCAAGCAACATGAGCTGCCAGCTTCAACTCTGCCTCCTTCACAGCAACATTCGTTCTTAGAAAGGAACTGCCAGTGTCAAACAATGTTCTGGCATTTGAGAAAGGAGCCGCATTTTTTTTATGTTTTTCAGTTGCAGCGTGAGCTAACAGATCACCGTGGTGAGCTCTGATTTCACATTTGCAATATTTGCAGAACGCTTTTTTATCGTCATTTGGAACACTTCTAATCCACTCCATTAATCCTTTTTCTGTCTCCCATTCTTTGCGATATTTCTTTCCGTATTTTCCCCATTTACCTGACATTTTATAATGCTGCTTGTTCATCCACAGACCAACAGACGCTTCTACAACTGGTAAATGTGGGCGTAACCAATTATTTTGGCGTAACTCACGTTATGCTTGATTTGAGATGTTACGTCAAAGGCACACGCCTTCACTCACGTGGAGCAGCTGGCGGCAGCAGTTGTTGCCAAGTATTCATTCGCAGGGGATCTATACCTACTTATAAACGGTTCCACTTTAATTTTTGCTTTGTCTACAAACAAACCTTTTTGCGGCCGCGGTACATTATAAAAGTAGCCCAAAAAAAACGCAACCCGCGGCTCCGCAATTTTTCCCGCGACTGCATTTTTAAAATAGCCCAATTGTGCGGGAAAACCGCGACCCTGGCAACTATGGGGGCGGCGCCAGCCGATTTTGCCGGGGCTTTAGCCCCGGATGTTTTGAGTCAAGCCCCGAATGTAATGACTGTCACTGAGCAAATATGACACTGGACAATAGCCTATGTAAACCCCCGAAATCATAAGTTGCTTTATTTCATTGCGCTTTGGCTTTGCATATACTGCATACAGTATCCGACCATACACCGGCAGCGCTTTCTCTCTCTCCTCTCCGCACACCGCAGTTGTACAGAGCCACGCCTCCTGTCACTCACTCAGAGCAGCGGCAGGCCTAGAGACTCTCTCTCGGTCCAGTGGAAGGGTTTTTGTTATATAACAACCGATATGACAACTTTAGCACATTTATCAGCTATACATTCATTCAGTGTTTCCCATTAATGACCCTGTACTGCCGCCACCGTTTCATAATGAACTGAACATTTAAAACATACTACGTTTTACAACGAGCTAAAATCGAAACCGTGATATGGCTTTGTGCCTATATAAAACAGCAAAAGACAGCGATTAATTATATATACACTCTGTCTGTGCTGCGTGTTTTAAAGAGAAGTGCGCACATCTGCGCACGCGATCGGCTGGTGATCTGGTGATCAAAATAAAAGCTCAAGGATTTATCTTTTAAAAAGAAATCGTACAAAAGTATTGTAAAAAAGATGTTTGAACCCTTTTTAATGTCCAGGTACAAGTCAATGCTGTTTCTTTGTTCAATTTGCACACTGTACATGGGTTGAAGCTCTTAATTTTGAGTTTCCAGAGAGCACCAGATTGATGCATTTAACCTTAAAATTTTCAAAATTTTCTTCCGGGGGGCATGCCCCCGGACCCCCTAGAGCTGGTACATCCAACAAAGTTTTACAAATTACAGTGTCAAATAATGTACATTTTCTGAACAAGAATACGTCAACAAAAGCTCCTTTCATGTCAGTAAAGCTGTTAATAGAAAATTAAATTGTCTTTGGACAAATATAGATTTGGTCTAAGCCCCGAATGTTTACAATGTCTGGCTCCGCCCCTGCACACAAACACACATTTTTATCAAATTATACGGCATTAATAGCGGTTCACTTCCGCAATTTGGTACGTTTGCATTCATATCAGAAGCGAACCGTACCGGAGTTCACTTGAACCGCACCCCAGACCACCCTTTTTAAGTGGACTCGGGTACGGTTCGCGGATGCGCACCCGAGTTCAGAAGACCGTGTTCACATCATCCAAACGTACCGAACTCTGACGTCAATCGAACCCGGGTGCGCACCAAAAGTGCTAATGTGAAAGCACCCTCAACATTCAAACACCATTCTAAGGACAGAGTATTTTGTAATTTATCTACACAGGAAAAGGATGTTGTTGTTTTCTGCAAGGTCAGTCGTCCTAAGGGAAGCTATAGTGGAAGAATGTGCTTCCCAATTAGGAAATACTTTTCCTTACACAGTCCTCTGTTTTAAAATATAGCCTTTGTACTTTGGAAGGTCCATGAAGCCCTTTATCCAAGTGCTGATAATGTTGGATATTAACTTTAAAGGTGCACTCAGTAATGTTTTCACATTAAAAAATGTTTTAATCCCAAACAATTTTAAGGGCAAATAGCATACTATTTACAAATAAGATGCTATTTGCACCTCAGTGTTTTGTAGTACATTATAAAACAGTATGTAATAATATGATATTCAGTATATATTTATTATAATCATAAATTGAAGCTGCCTTATTGGGACCTAGAGTTCTGAGCGTGGTATTAATATGAGCTGCACATGTCATGGTCGATGTGCCAGTCCAATCATCCAATTTCAAGTATAGGACTATTTAAAACCTGTTAAACACTTTATGCACACTAAAATAAACACCACTCTGAGCTGATATCATGGAATAGGAAAAGGGAAAAGACTGGTATTGGCCTGGTTTCCATTGTAATTTTGTCTGGTTCAGCCAGACAGTTTTGAGCAGATAGTGTAAATAACCTTTGATGATAAGATGGCAATAAACACTCTTAAAGGGTTAGTTCACCCAAAAATGAAAATAATGTCATGTCTTACCCTCATGCCGTTTCACACCCGTAAGACTCGGTAATCTTCGGAACACAAATTAATGATGACTCAGTGAGGCCTGCATAGGGAGCAATGACATTTCCTCTTTCAAGATCCATTAATGGACTAAAAACATTTTTAAATCAGTTCATGTGAGTACAGTGGTTCAATATTAATATTATAAAGCGACAAGAATATTTTTGGTGCACCAAAAAAAAAAATAAAAAATAAAATAACGACTTATATAGTGATGGCTTATATAGTCATGAAGCTTCGGAGTGTTGTGAATCAGCGTGTCAAACCACCAAACAGACTTTCAATTTGGCTCTCCGAACCGCTGATTCGACACACTGATTCATTATCCTCTGAAGCTTCCTGAAGCAGTGTTTTGAAATTGGCCATCACTATATAAGTCATTATTTTGTTTTGTTTTTTCAGTATAATATTCTCGTCGCTTTAAAATATTAACATTGAACCACTGTACTCACACAAACTGATTTAAATATGTTTTTAGTACATTAATGGATCTTGAGAGAGGAAATGTCATTGCTCCCTATGCAGGCCTCACTGAGCCATCGGATTTCAACAAAAATATCTTAATTTGTGTTCTGAAGATGAACAAAGGTCTTATGGGTGTAGAACGGCATGAGGGTGAGTAATACATGACATTATTTTCATTTTTGGGTGAACTAACCCTTTAATAGTTCTTATGTTTCAAATTATGTTCACCCAACTGAGATTCAGTCATATCAGTAGCCTAACAAAAGCTGCTTTCTTTTACAAGGAGCTAGCTGTCGATGTGTTGAGATCACTTCTGTTAATGGACATTTTCAATTATTAAATGAATCTTGGTTGACTGCTAATAGCTCAATACCCGAAAACTATTGCTTTGCATGAATGATGCTGAATCCATGCCACTAGGTGTCAGCATAAATCCAAGACAACTGCCATAACATAAAAGGGAGTGTGCAAAGCAACATGTTTGACTGGTTGTTTGCTTCAATAGTCAGCTAATCAATATTAAGGAAGCCATGTGTAATTGTGCTTTTTTCAGATTCTTCAGACTCCATTTAGATGTGTTTCGGCTCACATAAAACATGTTCTTGTGTTCAAAAGCATATGGAATGGCAATTTTTTAGGACATGCTACCCTAAAAATACAACACTAATGGAGCAAGATGCTCAAAAACAGTATCAACAAAAAAATCAACAAAAACCCAAATGACTGACTGCACCTTTAAGACTAATACTGCTATAATAAAAATAAATTCCAGAGTTCTGCAGTGATGGCGTATTTTTGTAGGCCAGCCCGAAAGCATCACCATGGTTCCCTCACTAAAAAAAAGCCAGTATGATTTTTCCATTGGCTTTTGGATTCTTGCAGAAAGTAGGTTCTGTGACCAAAAAAAGTTTATGATACACGTTTTGTTCATCAAGATAATTTTCAAAAATAAAAATTTTTTATTTGAAGCATAAATACAATTGCCAGAAGTAAAAAGCTAAAGTTATAAACAAACTACACCACCGCTACTACCACCACTAAGCTCTTTCAGTCTTTATTTAAAATCTACAAGTTGGAAAGTTTGAGTTAGAAAAGTTCGCACTATCACACTAATGTGCTTTAATGTAACTGGAGGTTTGTTTTGAAATGCTTTTATTTTGTACAAAAAATGTTTTGACTGTTTCCAGTCAAAAATGACCGGCCCACAAAAATAGCTATTGGATTCAATTTTATTTTCTTTCATTTAGGGCAGGTTTTGTTATTAGGGCCCGAGCACTGATGGTGTGAGGACCCTATTGGAATTGCTCAGTCAATTATTGTTCTCTGAAATTAATTGCATTTTTTAAACATGCTTGAAAACTCATGAAACTTTTTACATGTGTCAGAAGTGGTGAAAATTTATGTCTGATATGGGTTTCTGAATTAGGAGTGGCAAAATGGCTCGATAGCGCCACCTACAAAATTTCAATAAAGTGCCCTTCACACTACGTTTCACATACAGGTATGAAATTCGGTAGACAGATGTAACATCCCAATATCTGTAAACCTAACAGGAAGTGAGATATTTAGAATTTTCAAATTTCATAAAAACCCCTATTTAAGTAAATTTCACATGATTTTAAAAAGTGGCTGTTTAAAATAAACTTGCATAAGTGAACAGAAAAATCTAGACATGTACCTTACTATTACCTGAGACTGATATTAAAATCGTCTTTGCAGGTTCTGTAATTTGGCTCTATTTGTTAATTTTATAATTTTATTTTTTCATCGGATACCACACATATTGAAATTAAATGAAAGCATGCTTTGGTGCATAAGATTGGTGCACAAACAATGGCTCAGAGAGGTCAAAAAACACATGAAGAGAAGTGTTAGAATAATACAACACCAACAATCACAGACATTCGCATTAAGACTGGATTACATTTCTCAGAGTACACTTGAATTTGCGCAAATAACAGTATGTAATTTGCTCTGGAATTTTATAGAGGTTGTCTGAGAAAAACAGACATGGCAGATTAGGATGATATTCTGCACTCATTTGAAATTGACCTATGACATTCTGTTGCATGAAATTCATCTAAATTTAAATTATCTCATGGATGTGGCTGTTGTTGCTTGTGATCATATGGGCCCAACATCACTGCTTGCAGCTATATTTTTTTTGTTTTTGTAGGCCGGTTAATTTTGACCAGGAACACCACAAAAAAAAAAAAATCCCCCCAAAAAGTATAAGAAATAATCCAAAAAATGTTGTGAAGTATTTATGCCCTGTGTGAGTGAAGTCAGTAAGATTTAGTCCAATGCGATAACATTAACTTTTTCTGTAAAAAAAAAAAAAAGCTTTTTCTCCAGGTCAAAATGACCCAAACACAACATAAAGCTTAATCAAAAACCCATTGACTTTGGGGCTGTGGATCCAGAAGTTCAAAAATGCTAACTTTGTTTTAAGGTTGTCTGAATCATTCCTGCAGCACTCTGTAATTGTTATTTGAAATTGAAATTGTAATAATGCTCTTTATATCTCTGTCAGTGTGGTTGTGACCAATGGAAATGAGCTGCTGGTGCACTTTGTATCAGATCTGAGTGTGACGGCCGCAGGCTTCATGGCTCACTACAGGAGTATTCCCCGCAGCTCCCGCACACCCACTGCTGCCCTGGACACAATACATGGGCCAAGAGTCGATACTTCACCTACTAAACCCACTACTCCACCAGCAAGACCTAAACCTAAAACTAAGCCTAGTAGGCCTACATCAAAAGCTCCCTCAAGACCACCTAAACCCGTACCAGCAAGGCCAACTCCTAAGCCAAGATCAAAGCCTGCACCCAAGCCCAAACCAGTCAGACCTAGAGTCACACCAAAACCTGCTGTAAAAGTGACACCTAAACCTGCAGTTAGACCTCAACCAAAACCAAAAAGTACTACAGCAAAGCCAAAAGTAAAGCCTGGTGTCAAACCAACAACAAAGCCAAAGACCAATCCCATCTCAAAACCTGGGAACAAAACAACAACAAAAGCAGGTACAAATGTTTCTTTGCATGACAGTGCAACATTTTGTTTTTCCTTGTGTGTGCTAGATTACATGTTTATGATTTTATCTGTTTCTTCCAAGCCTCAGTGGGCAACCCACTGTGTTCCCTACCATGCAAGAGAATAGGCACTCTCATGACCCGCTTCTGCCCCAGTCATTTTGGTGAGTTGCTTCATTTATATCTCTTTCATCCTGCTATTTCTGTCTACTTCATTCTCCCCTAATTGCATGTCACAGATATGGACCTCGGGGGCTTTTCTGTAGATTCATTTTGGGGCTTTTAGTGCAGGCAGCTGTTCACACTGTAATGATGGAGTAAATCTTAGAGCATTGCTTACAGCAATAGCTACAGTAACTGTCAAGACTCAAAACAAACTATAGCAATCTTTGTTAATGTTAATAAAATAGCCTACAGTCGTTCATTGCTTGTTCATGTTAGTTCATAGTTCAAACTAAAATCAAAAGCGCGATTAGGATTTATGTCAGAAAAAAGATTGTCTGACACATTTGAATTCTACAAACAATGCTATGTTTTAAAGCAATATGGATGGAGGAGAAACAGTTAGAGATTATGAGGAAAACTGGGTTTTGCGAGCTCAATGGCAAAGTCCCTTTAAGACAAGTCATTTCACTCGGTGGCCATCTTTGAAACGCCTCTCAGACATCCAAGTGCAGCTCCTATGTCTTTGAATGGGGAAACATCACATTCTCCAAAGCTGTTCGCCAAGCTTTCAATTAAATTTCATATTTGTAATTACCAATGAAATCTGACAACAAATGTCTCATAAATTGTTTCTAAACGCTCGAATCATGACAAAAAAAAATGAATTTTTTTCAGGCCAGATCAAGCTAATGCGCATGCGCAGTCCTATCTGCGCATCTCTGCAGGAAGCGCGCGTTTGACTGTTTCTATAGAAACCGGAGCTTCTAACGGCCGCTGCAGTGACGCAATGACTTTACCAGTCGGCGACTGGCTCTTATTTAGAAGGCGGGACTTATTCCGCCATATTTCGCGTTGCACTTTCTCCCATTCAAAACAATACGAGTGACACGTCTTGCGTTATTCTATAGTCTTTGCTCAATGGCTCTGGCCAAGCTGTGATCTAGGCGAAATGCTATTGGCTATTTTGAAAAAGGGGGAGGAGCTTCTAGATATATTCCGCCCTGTCTGCCTGTTTCATTGGAAATTACATCAAAACAGTGAATAAAGCTGTGCGTTCCAAGGCACTTCAGTGGGCCTTTAAAGTTCAAGTAAAGTCAATGCACATACTTTTCTTTGTTTAATTTGCGCACTGAATATGAGTTGGAGCTCTAAATTTTGAACTCTCAAAGTGCTCCAGATGAATTTAACTTTAGACTGTACACAATTTTCTTCCGGGGGTCATATGTCTAAAATCCCATGGGAAACACTGGAACATTAATTAATAATAAATATTTATAAGATATTTATAAGATATTTTTGGTTGATTACTTTTTTTATTTGAGTCAGAAGCATGCTATTGGAAAAACAAGCATCTTCTCCCTTTGTCTCTCTCACAGTGTTGACTGGTAAAGTGACATCACTGACCCCAGGATCTCAAGGCAGCGCTGAAGTTGAGGTGTCTGTCATAAAGGTCTATAAGGCAGGTAGACTTAAATTCCGAAAAAGAGGTCCCACCACATCTGCCACACTGATAGCTACGTGCATGAAGTGTCCAGCACTGCGTAAAGGTGAAAGAAACACACACAAAACTATTTTCTATTACTGTACAACATTTTAGAATAAATTACAGGTTCACATTTTTCATAATTTCACTGACATTTAATAGTTTAATAATCATTGTGAATTTACTTCATAGGAGTGAACTATGTGCTGATGGGCAAGGTGAATGACGAAGGCCTTGGCATTCTGACTCCATCCAGCTTTGCCCTTCAGCATAAGGCAGTGCACGACAAAGCACTGGCCAACCTCACAAAGAAAACATGTTGACCTCACAACCACCCTGACCACAGTCCCACTCGGGTTTATTTTAATCATATCATCAAAGTCAGACAGGGAAAGGTCAAATCAAATGAACTAAATCCTTAATTATGGATTTTGCATCTTAATTATATGACTAGAGGCACAATATATGAGTTAAAGTCAATATTCTAATACCAAGAGAACCGGAAATCCAGAAATCTGTGGTATGCATATATGTGTCATACCACAACCTTTCAGTCATATTCAGGGTATAAAGTACAGGGTACAGGAAATTTGCCAGTTTATTATGTTTGTATTAGTAGGCTATTAGGTCTGTTTAATGTATTATGCAAACATTTTGATATGTCATTGTATTCGTTATAAATTATAATGCTCCTTTAATTAAAGATTATGAAACATGTGAATTGTGTGAATTTAATCATAAATAACTAATTATAATAAACTTTCTTCTTCTTGTAGTAGTCTTTAATTAGTGTATTATTTGCAGAATAATACTAAACAATAAATGTTATTCATAACTACACTATTGTTCAAAAGTTTGTGGTCAGTAATGTTTTGAAAGAAGTCTCTTACTCTCAAGGCTACATTTATTTGATTAAAAAATACAGTAAAAACATTAATATTATGAAATATTATTTCAAATTATAATTTTTTTCTTCTATTTGAATATATTCTAATTTATTCCTGTCATGGCAAAGCTAAATGTTCAGCAGTAATTATTCCAGTCTTCGGTGTCACATGATCCTTCATTCTAATATGCTGATTTGCTGCTCAAAAAACAAACAAACAAACAAACAGTTGCACCGTAAAGGGATAGTTCACCCGAAAATGAAAATTCTGTCATCATTTACTCACCCTCAAGTTTTTGTTCCGCTGATGACAGAATTTTTGTTTTTGAGTGAACTATCCCTTTAACATTTTTGTCGAAACAATGATACTTTTTTTCTCAGGTCTGTCACTTTTGATCAATTTAATGCGTCCTTGCTGAATAAACATATTTCCTTAAAAAATAAAACCTGAACATACACTTTTGAAGGGTAGTATGTTATTTTATTACACTATCGTTGGCTACTTACAGTATCTGTAAAAACAAGCATGTCATGTCATGTATGTTTTGACAACAAGGTGCAAAAAGCCACAGAGGATTTCCTCCTTGAACGAAGTGTTCCAGACCAATAGAAAACAAACAGCTGTATGTCTCCATCAAGTGGACACATCTAGAAAGAAGTGCTGTGTTTACTGTCTGCAGTGAGCTGGAAAAGAGCCAAAACAGAGAGCAATGGAAAATGAACACCTCAGTTCCTTTCTCTTTTACATTCAAGGTATCTGCCCCACACTATTGTCTATCGATCTGACAGTCTGAGGTCACTACTGCATATACTGGATAAATTCATGTTTTGATGTTTAATTTTGTAAAGTGCATATCAGCAGACAGGTAGAGAGGGGGTGGGATGTTTGGTGACATAAGAGCCCCAGCTGTTCCTGTTACTCAGCATTAGTCAATCACACAAACACACACACACACGGATATGCAAATACAGGCAAATTAATCTGCAGACCTGGAAATGTTGACATGACATCCTTCTCTCAAAGGATTTCTCAATTTAATGTTTAACTCAAACCACTTATTTGCCTTTTCAATTATTTAAACATGTATATTATATAAATAAAAGAATGAATCTTTTTTTAAACAGCACACATACATATTCTTTTAAAAACAAACAGACAAAGTTTATTTACCATTGAAATTTATTGATCTCTAGTTTTCATCTCTTGATACACTTTGAAGTAGAAACAGAACAATAACTCATATATTAATATACACTGGTAAGTATCCTCAAGTTTCACGTTCAAGCCTATATCTTATTAAATAAGATATATTAGCATGATAGCACTTTATTTTACAGTCCTGTTTCAGGGACAAACCCTTAACCTACCCCTTCACCTAACCTTATTCCATGTTGTTACCTTACATTACTCAGTATTTTTGTGGGTAAGTGCACTTCAAGTACATTGCAAGTGCACGTACTGTAAAATAAAGTGCAACCGCATGATCTACTGAAGTAAACCATGGTTATAAAGTCTACAGCAGTGGGCATACAGCATAGTTTCCAGTGCATTAAGACTATATTCTGTCTTCTCCCCTGAGAACTACAACTGTTCTAGACAAACAATTCTAGAACTAGAATTTCTAATCAACCTGTTTTAAACACAATTTTTAAATATTCATATTTTGGTGTTTTCTCCAGAGTGAATATATTTGATGAGGTCTAGTTTCTTGAACATTCGATCTGTAGAGTATAACTATATATACCTTATTACAGATGTGAGGTGCTAGCACACAGACAGCAATAAGTCAGAACTGCATGATGGCGAACAAATGATGCGGACGGGCCAACATTGCTTTGTCAAAATTGCTGAAACTTTCCAATTTTCTGCTCAATATATTAAAACGTGATAAAAACATACATTGGGTCCCTTTCAGAATCACAGATTAGCGCAGAAAAGTTAGGTCATGTGTGCAAAATCATATATTCTGTCTAGACTTTAATACTACACTTGTGCTAACAAAGTGCAATGTAACAAATGATTTATCTCATCATAGAGTACACATAGTATGAAGTATGAGGTTATAAAAGTTATTAATGAATAATGAATGTTAATTACGAAATACATAAAAGACTGAAGAAATGCTAGAATATGTCCTCACACCTATTGCAACTTTTCGGCCTGCCTGACTTTGAAATGTGAGGACAGAACAACAAAGACATGACATCTTTTTTGACAGCCACAACATCTGGTTCATCAATGAGCTCAATTTGTCATTCACAGCAACAGAAAGTCATGTTCACACAGAAATTCACAAATATTGTTAAACCACACCATACTCAGACTAAATAACCTGTATGTTTTGTCAATAAGCACTTACACTCTCGTAAGAGCACCACTTACTGAAAGCGTCTGACTGGTTGAAGGAAAATTCAACCACCCAGTAGAAAGACCAATGATAACTCAAGGCTGTATTGAATACAACCAGCTAGTAGCACTTTCAATCCCTGCACCTGAACTAGGTTAATAACGATAATATACCACAGACAATTTTGTGCAGCCTATGACAACAGTTAAACTGTGTCTTCAAAACTGGCCTTTCCAGTAAAAACAGTACTGATATGTTTTTCAACAATGATATGGCTTCATTTTTCACCTTTCAGTCCTCCCACCAAGGCCTTCAACCAAATGTCAAGTCATTGAGAAGCGTATACAATCAATAGCAATGCATAGTTACAGACAGTACACAGTATTTCAACAGAAATCTATAGTTACTACCTATGCTGTCACATATCTTACCCAAGGTCTATTACTGATAGTAATGATAATGGAGTGAAAAGGTAATGTTCAATATAAATTGTGAAAGGTTGTGTAGTTTAGCACTGCACTGATGTAAAGCAGCATGAAACCCCACCCCTCTCATTTCCCTTTGCCTCAAACACTTTGGCTGAAGCTATGTGTGTTTGTCTGCATTTCCTGTTTAAAGGGTTTGTTAAAAAGAGGGAGGAAATGTGAGTGGGCGGGTGAGAGAAATAGTGAGATTGACACAAAGAGAATTTCAATGACGAAGACTGTTACAATGTAAGGTGTCCTAGTAAAAGCTCAATAATGCCTCGTTTTAAATCCCTCATGAGTGAGACGTATGAGAACATTCTGGAACCAAAAAAAATCATTTTAACAATACAGTCTATGGGGAGCAAATGTCAGCTTGCTGATTACAGAGTGCCAAGTACTTTGACCAGCTGACGACAACAAAAAAAACAGCCTCCCTTGAAAGTATGAAACCTGCTAAATGTGTCACAGTTTTCATCAAATAATGCCTATTGAGAACCTTTTTTGTTTGGCCATACCAATCTTAAAAGTGCTCACCCAAAAATGAAAATTCATCAGTAAAATCATTTACTGCTTTCATTGTTCCGTTTCTGATCACTGATCAGTGTTTTGATTTTAGAGGCTTACAATTTGATCTTAAAAAGACCACAATGCGTGGTGGTTGATGCAAGAGCAGACGTTACTGTAATTATGTCATTACTACCTTTGCGGGGCTTGAAAGCGGTAGTTGCGTAAGCAATAGATGGACAGAAAGCTCTCAGATTTCATTAAAAAGATCTTCATGTGTGATTTAAAGGATGAGTTCACTTTCAAATTAAAATTTCCTGATCATTTACTCACCCCCATGTCATCCAAGATGTTCATGTCCTTCTTTCTTCAGTCGGAAAGAAATGAAGGTTTTGATGAAAACATTCCAGAATTATTCTCCATATAATGGACTTCAAAGGCCTCTAAATGGTTGAAGGTCAAAATGACAGTTTCAGTGCAGCTTCAAAGGGATTTAAACGATACCAGACGAGGAATAAGGGTCTTATCTAGTGAAATGATCGGTCATTTTCTAAAAAAATACAATTGTATATGCTTTATAAACACAAATGATCACCTTGCACGTGCTTCCACTTTCCGTAAGCTTACGCTGTATGTCCTACGCCTTCCCTATTCAACTTACGGAGCGAATGCGGCACCGGTTTCGTAAGTAGAATAGGGAAGGCGTAGGACATACGGCGCAAGCTTTTTGAAGAGTACGGAAAGCGAAAGCACTTGGAAGGCGATCATTTGTGTTTATAAAGCATATACAGTTGTATTTTTGTAGAAAATGACTGATCGTTTCGCTGGATAAGACCCTTATTCCTTGTCTGGTATCGTTTAAATCCCTTTGAAGCTGCACCGAAACTGTAATTTTGACCTTCAACCGTTTGGAGGATATTGCAGTGTCAAATGGGGTGAGTAAATATTCAGGAAAAGTGTATTTGAAAGTGAACTCATCCTTTAAGAGTTTGACGGTGAGTATTTAATAACATAATTTTCATTTTTGGGTGAACCCTTTAAAATGAAGAAATGACAGCAGTTCACATAGCAGAAATCAACATTGTTATAACATTGTTAGAAGGAAAAGTCCAAAATGCTTTAAACCTGACCACCATGTCATGGTGCCTCCTAATCTCCCTTAAGCTTTTTTTGCTCTGGTGCGAAGATCTGATATGCCTGCCAGCCAAACAAGGCTATGATGCTCGCTATGCACCCCTGCAGGAGCACCATGATCCCATAGGTGGACCAGAATGTTGGGCCAGAGAGCCTAGGTGGTATTACAGGTGATAGTACCAACGCTGGGTTGAGAAGCAGGGCTCGCATCTCCACTTTGATCATCTGCAGCTCATCCAAAATTGACAGGAAAGTGCAGCAATGGAACCACTGATGGCTGTGACCCCAGATATCAAAGTTCCCTGGAGAAAAACGCTCTGGGATCTTGCTGATATTGAAGATGGCAGATACCACCAGCCAAAAGCAGTGGCGGTAGAAGAAGGCAGCCATAGTACAAAACAGATGAGGGGTGGAGGCTGATGTGGAGTTTGCGGAGGAACTCAGGAGACGGTAGAAGACAGGAGTGGAGGAGATGAAAAACGGAAGGAGGAAGACGAGGGTGCGGACAGCATAGCGGTACTTCCGCCAGCGTTGTCTGGTGTTGCAGCAGGTGAGGACGCATATGATAGCAACCAGACAGGTGGATGGGATGTAGAGGCTTTCAAAGAACAGCTGCAACAGAGTGGGAGAAGATGCAGAGTTCCAAGTCTCTTCATCAGCGTTCAGCCTCTTCCTTTGGGAAGTGTTCTGGCCTTCGAATCCAATCTCTGGAATTCCTGCTTGAGGATGGATGTAGTAGTAATATGCCAGCGAGGAACCCACCGTATACGCACTGATAGTTCCATAGTCCACAAAGAAACAGATTTCACGAATGATGAGCGACATGGAGTTGAGAAGATGAGCCAGACTGCTGGCTAGCAGCAGGTACAACACCCCCAGGAAGTAGTTCCAGAAGGGGTAGAAAAAAGGACTGCCAGGTTCTGGCGCTCCTTCCCACGTGAACACCTCCAGAAAGTGGAAGGCAAACACAAAAATGGGGAGGAAGTGTGTCCAGAAGTTTCCAGTCTCATTGGTGGGATGAAAAGCGGAGGCTAGACATTGCCGTAGGCTGTAGTTCGGGAAGCGATAACCAGACAAAATGAAGCTCTCAGTCACTCTCTGTGGAACATCAGTGTGACGTACTAATGGCAACGACCACATGATTGGACCTCAAGATAAATTCACAGATTAGCGATAAAAAGATCTCCTGAGCTTAGAATCATTATTGACTTAGATTCATAAATCTGCTAACATGCATAGTTAGCACTACAATATTGTAGGTAGTCATGAAATAACTAGTATTGCTTACATAACGCTCGACTATAGCAAACTATGACATCACAGAGACACATTTGTGTTTGTCATTGTAATAATCCTTTAGAAGCATTTATTGGGTTCATGTGCAGATTTTAGCTGGAATCCCAAGGCTCAATATAAATCCCAACAGCAGAAATAATCCAAGTGCTATTGCAAGTGCAAAGGTCAATGGCTCCAGGGTCCCTTTTTTCCGTTAGTTCAAGTTTCGAATGTTATCAGCGCAGCAGAATCTCTGTAAAACACAGAAAACAACAATAGCTTAAGATGGCTCTCGATCAACTCTTCTAAGTGAACGATCCTGACGTGACGTTCATGTCACCTGAGGTCCACACGACTTCGGTCACACATGTGAGCAAACAGCGAGCTTGTTTTTCAGTGCTGAAGGTCTCCTTTGCTTCTCACTGCGGCTGCATCTCTCCTGCATTAAAGCTTTTGAAAGTAGGTCATGTGGGACACGGTCGTGCACCGGCCGGTCTCTGAATCCGAGCGTCACCCCCTCGGTATATTATTCATGTTCCGCTTCCATAATTCATCGGTTAGATTATCGCGTGCTGTCTCATATGAAGATGTACATTATTAGATTGTCTCGAAAACTGCCATATCGCGCTGTCTCACGGCGGTGTTTTACCTCAGAAGCGGAACAGAGAATATTTTTCACGATTCAGCTGTCTGTGTGACAGCTAATTCCTCTTGTTTTCGCCCATGTTAAGTGCAGTTGTGCTGGTTTAAGCGGCTCTTCGCTCGACAAGCGCATTGCGGTTCTGTGGGGTCTTGCACGAGCTCTTTTCCAGGAAGGAGATGTTGTTTCTGCTCGACAGCACTTCTAAATAAACAGTCAACCGGCGTTCTGTCCCTTTATCGTTAGATTGCCCTTCACTTCTTGCACAAATGCCGGCTGAGGTGCTGTAGGGCTGCCTGTCGCTTGTCCGGCCGTTACTTAATCAGGATAAAAGGGTCCGTGCTGCCAGCTCATGCAAAGCCGCGCAGCGCTCCAGCGTAATGTGTTTCGTGGTCATACGAGCTGTACTTTCTTTAGAAGTGTACAACAAATCCTCAGTCCATGCACAGCCAGTCTCGGTCTTTATCACACTCACACACACGCACTTATCTATCGCTTTCTATCTTTCTCCCCATATAGCCCCCACGCGCTGAGCAAAACACCTCCCGGAGGCTATGCATTTAGCTTGTGACATAACTGATTTCTACAGACTTACAGGCAGCATTTTATTGTATAGTTACTATATTTATAGGTCTGTATTACAGTAAGTCGAATGACAGTTTTATTTTTTTTATATATATATATATATATTGGCTGTTATAAACCTTTCCACATTTTTGAGTTAAAGCCGTTTTAAAACATAGCTAGCTTAGCTATACTCTTTAAAAACAAACAAACGCTAAACCAATGTGAAAGAGACCCTTCAGTCAAAAAAACAAAACAAAAAACAAACAAACAAACAAAAAAAAACCCTACAAGTAATAGAGAAAAGGCTGTGCTACATTTAAATGACTTCATATTTTGTATTGAAAATAGTCAGCTGGAACATGATAGACTACTCTAAGTAGGCTACTACAGAAAACAATATCTGTTCTGTGTCAGATGTGAGTAAAATCTTTTTGTTGTTGTTGTTGTTACAGTGTAAATGCAGCCTGGTTTACATGATACAGCATTTTCAAGTTTTGCTAGATTTGCGACACTTATGTTTTTTAACTTTTTTTTAATGTTTAATAGACAGGACAGTAGGTATGACAGGAAATACTGGAAACGGAAAAGGGGAACAGGATCAGGAAAGGATCTTGAGCCGAGACTCGAAACTGTTTTTTTGAATCCCTTTGAATCACCTGATTCTTACCCATATATTATTTCTAGGTAGTTTGAATTCTTCATTAAGACACCACAACATTACATGAAACCACTCTGTCACAACAAACAGCACAGACAATGTTAACCTGTTAGCTTCTCTGCTGAATTATGCAAAACACACACACATCCAGTAAAAAGCAGTCTGTGGTGTGGCTCTGTAACCATGACAGGTGGCCCTATGATGAGCAGTGAGTTGTAAGAATAGTGCCATCATTAGAGAATATTGATTTTTTTTTTTTTACACAGGCCAGCTGGCAGACTGGACAGCAAATGTCTTGATGTGATGATTTTGGATTATTTCTAAAGCATGTTATGATAGGACAGTATTCCTCATTTTGACAGTGCAGTCACAGTATAATTTTAGTCCTCTCATATCACAAACACAATGACTTTTTTAAAAAGAAAGAAAAATATTATGTACTCTTCTATATCTAAAGCCTTTCTCATTCACTTGGGTACGACATTTTTTTTCATGCCAATTTAAGGTTGGCATGAAACAGAAGTTGCGATAGTCTCTTCTTCCCTACTGTGGCATATATGCGAGTAAAACGGCTTCATGAACAAGCACAAATGTAGGGTGGGACTTGATTTTGCTCATCAAGAAATGACTAAATCGCTGTTTGCTATTTATGTGATCTCATGTGAGTGACAGGTTACAACAGGTTGTTGTAAATTTTGATTTCATCTTGACTTGAAATGTGCAAAGTTTAGCTGGTTTTATAATCTGTAATTCTCACATAAAGTTTCCTATACTGTGCCACACGACAGATTATTGCCATTTTGGGAGCATTATACTAGAATTTATATTATTATATGCCATTTATTGATGTACATGTGTATGTATGTATGTACGCATGTATGCGTAAACCCAGGTGGATATGTGTTCATTTGTGTCTGTGAGAAAAATTGGTGTTGGTTTTCCTGTATTTGCAGCTCATCTTTGGCTGGTTAGGGAGTTTGTTTTGCTCGCTGACTGGCTGGCTGCTGTGTGTTTGGTGACCACCTGCCTGAGGATTAGCCAGAGAAGGCCGCTGTGTGCACTGAAGTATACTGGTTTATAGATGAGAAGGAAGATGAATTCATTAGAGCACCTGTGGAGGTGAAAAGGGAATAGGGTTTAGCAATGAAGAAAATCAGATGTGGCGCCATAGCTATCAAATGAAAACCACAGACTTCACCCTTCAGCAGAGTAACAGAGAACAAAACAAAAACTATCAAATTCGAAGCCCCCAGCATTCTAAAACCTCAAACAAGTTGAGACTGGTTTTCATCTTCAGGACTCAGGTATTTTAAGGCATGTTCACCTACAAGTCTATATATTATGAGCATTTAAATATCAGATTCACCCATTTGCTATATCAGTTGTGCACATCATATTTCATAAACACAGATTGTAACTGAAAATGTCTTCTCTAAAAAAACAACAACAACAACAAAAACGTCACAAATCTACACTATGATAAGGATTTAATAAATTAAATCCTGTATTGACATCACTAATAATAGATAAATGACTAATCAGGAAACATGGTTCCCTCAGATCCTGAAGGACATTGGAAAAGGTTAATCTGCAAAAAGAATAGTGCCCCCTGTGGCAGTTCACAAAATTACACAGCTCTGAGTGACTACACCAATAACATGATACAGTCAAATGCATTTGTTAAATAAATATAGTGCTAAGGCATAAGATAACAAACACATAGATGGTTGAAAGCACATGAATTTCAGCAGAGGAAGAACAGGTGTGTCACCTGATGCCTGGAGGGTGCTGATCTACGTGACGCACGAGGGATCGCCGGTTTGAATCCTGCGGAGGTACATGAACACACAGGATTTGAATGGTCTGAATGGTTGAATGGAGTGATTGTGAAATTTAGGCCCATTCAAAAAGATCATACAGCCTTGATTCAGAAACAAGTAAGTTCTTTCTTTCCCAATTTAAAATCAGACAACAACACATTAAAAGCTGAAATGCAAACACACACTGACATCAAACATTAAGACTCACCAAACATCAGGTAATGTAAACACAGGGCTCAACAATAAGTTTTTTTTCTTTTCTTTTCTTTTTTTCTCCTTGCTGGCCCAGTCAGAGAACTATAGCTGAGATTTCTATTGGCCTTGCCAACACGTTTCTTGGCATGAATAAAATAAATATCTTTAGCCAAATTTATTTTAAAAAGGTATAATATAATTTTCATCCCATTCTAACTGATGCTTCCAAGACCATCACAAGTCATGCTTGCAATTTTGACAAAACAATCTTAGTTAACTTTACTTTGGTGACATTCAGCTTACAGAAAACTGAATAGTTATGTTTGCAAGACAAAAACACATACATGATCATCAAACGTCAGTTCTGTCAATAAAAGTTCAAGGGTCACATGAGGGAGAGCGACAGACATCTATCAGAAAGTTAATGGTGTAAACAGGAACTTAAATTCTAATCTCATCCTTTGTTTTACAGGCCAGTCAACACAATGTACAAAGAGAATTGAGGAAATGATTAAATGAGAGGTCAAAGTGTATTGTAATCAGCTGCTTTCACACTGTTCCTGAGCTAATCACGGTTTTCATCCCTTCAGGCTTTGACTAATTATCAATGTGCATCAAGAGGAGTCAACAAAAATGGATCGCACTTGGCACTTTTGTATTCCTCCTCACTGCTGCTATAAATTCATAACAGCGTTCCTGCACTACAGTTCAGGTATTCATGATCTCCATGAATAGAACAACATAGATAGGATACCAGACAATAAAACCCCTTTGAACTTACACCCTACTTCTGTTTGAACTTCCTGTTTCCTGAGGACATTGTGTTCATTTTGGCAGCCTGTGTACTTTCTCAAACCTTTCCTGAACACTTCACTTTCATTGTTTAATACATTTTTGTCAAATAAAAGCTGACCTCACTGTATTCGTTAGCATTACTTAATAGATTAATTAATTGACTTTCACATTTTATTCTACAACATGCAGTAAGTTGTTAACAAGTTCACAAAAATCTGTTTATAAAAAGACATTTCTAAACCATGTCATAACGACAGAATTTTCATCTTTTGGCTGCATTATTCCTTCCTTATTCCTGATGGTCCCCCAACAGACATTCTACTGACTTTAAGTACCTTTGCAACTACATGTCAACTTATTCTATTAACCTGAACCATAACAGTCTATTAACAGTCTACTAATACTCTAATGAGAGTTAGTTGACATGTAGTTGCAAAGTTACTTATAGTTAGTAGAATGTCTAAAGTGGAACATCAAAATAAAGTGTACCTGAAATTCAGGCTAGGATTACTGAAATTGGCCAAAACGTACAATAAAGACATTTATAATGTTACAAAAGATTTTCTATTTATATTCCTCAAATAAACTTGAAAAACAGTATGACGGTTGGACGGCACAACTGTTAACTGTCGACATTAATAAGAAGAAATATTTCTTGAGCAGCAAATTAGTATATTAGAATGATTTCTGAAGGATCATGTGACACTGAAGACTGGAGTAATGATGCTGAAAATAAGCATTTGCCAACACAAGGAATAAATTACTTTTTAGAATGTATTGAAATAGAAAAGAGTTATTTAAATTCATAATAATATTTCACAAACTGCGGCAACAGTCTAAAAGTAGCCCAATTCTGCGGGAAAACCGCGGACTTGGCAACACTGAGTCAGACGCCAAATGAGACACAAGAGACGCACGCGCATTTAGGACTGCGCATGCGCATTAGCTTGATCCAGCCTGAAAAATACGATTTTTTTGTCATGATTCGAGCATTTAGAAACAAAATTTATGAGAGAGTTGTCAGATTTCACTGATGATTTCAAATCTGAAATTTAATCGAAAACTTGGCAAACAGCTTTGGAGAATTTGATGTTTTCCCATTCAAAGAGCTGCACTTGAATGCCCGAGAGGAGTTTCAAAGATGGCCGCAGAGTGAAATGACTTGTCTTAAAGGGACTTCGTCTATACCGACCCCAAACATTTGAAAAAAAGTATCCCATTGAATTTACAGTAAATAACATGGCGGCTGTTGCCAGAAATTCACCGTTAAAAATACCGTGACTATGTTTCCGGTTTTACAGGATACCTGTATATTTTATTTTAGTGATATTGTTAATTTAAGAACTTTAACAACTAAAATCTGTCTTTTTACCTTAAAATGTACCAATAACCACCACATTAATACAGGTGGAACAATAGTAAGCTTATCGTAAGTGGCCTGCCCAAAAACATGGCCAATACCCGTATACACACAAAGACAAAACACCATCAGGGTAACATGACACTAAAATAATGCAATACACATTAGCTAAATAACAGAAAATGTAACACAAAACACACTAATGTATTGATAACAAAAATAATAAAGAATCTATCTATCTATCTATCTATATATATATATATATATATATATATATATAAATTTGTCTTCTGGAAATGTCCTTTTACTATTCTAAACTGTAAATTATATGGTAATTAATAGATTTTACTTGCAAAAACCATAAATTTGACAGTTTTACAGTAAAATTACATATATTGTGATGTTAAAAATGTAAAGCAAAGTCACAAATGGAAACCAAGATCAAAACCCCAAGCATGTGTATGGCTAATGGCAACTACAGTCTATTCAGAGTGACTAGTGACGTGTCTGTCTGAAAATATTGTCATCCTGCAGCCTATGATGGTCATTGACTTGATATATGAACATGCTCTCCAAATGCTATCTCAGTCACTTGATCCAAAATCAGACAGCCTTTCCCCTATCAGCAAGTAATTTACAGAGCAATCATAGTAAAGCACTCAGCTTTTACAGAGCAAATACTGCAAATGACACGTACTCATACATTAAAGCACTTTACTGCTCCCGGATGGCCATCATCCATCAGACAGAAGAACAAACAAATGCATTTACAGTACTGCAGACATCCACCATGTTACATTCTCTCTCGCTGTTCCTTTTCCCAAAAAGAAGGAACAGAAAAGGACCAGTAGCTCATTACATCTCATGTTTAATTTACAGTCCATTATGGGCTATCAAATGTAATGGAAAGGGCTGTACAGAGTTATAGTAAATGTTATGTTGTAGTACAGTCTTTGGTTGTTGCTACATTGGTTGAAGGTTACACAAGCGTTGGTTGAGTTTTACAATAACTGCCAGAGGAGAACTGAAGCTGAGACAGTTGTGGCATGTGACACAGCAAAACAACCACAAGAATGCAGAAGAAATATTAGTAGTTCATGTTAACTAATATAGTAAACTAATGTTAACAAATGAAACTCTATTGTTACTGATATTTCTTATTTCAAATCACCCCTCAGCTGTTTTTTGGAAGAAGAACCAGGATTCCCAGTCTTGGAGCAGAATATATGAGGATATGTAATTTAAAAAAGTGCTCTGGAGAAGTAATAAAATCTTACAACTACAATAATGTTGTTATGCCAAGCCACAAAATATTTTGTTAGATCACGAACCACTTTTGTTACAGTTGAAAACCTACAGAGAAAGCACTGAGGCTTGGGTTCTGCCTGTGACGCAGACCTATCGTTTTGGCTTATGCCGTTGCGTACAGTATATCCCTCTCACCAATTTTTTCTCTTTCCATATATTTGTGTTGCATTTTTTGGGCCAGCACATGCTAAATGCGCAAGGACATAGATCAATGGTCTTCTAAGTGCTTTTTTGGTTGTTGTGGTTTCTCTCCCTGAGTGTTACCACCACTGCAGAAATCCCAGCATCCTTTTAAATGGTTACAACAACCCCCCAACATCTCCCCCTCCTGAGACCAATATATATGATATCAAAACCCAACAAACATCCGGATGAGTCACTCAGCATCAGCACACTCTTTTCATCATGTAGGGAGACAGGGAGGAAAGACCATAGATTAGTAGACTTATAATAGCTACAATGGGTGTATGTGTGTGTTACCAAAATAAAATGTTTAGAAAAGTGAAATACAGATACAAAAGAAGGTATAAATCTGTGTTCTTTTCACCTGCTCAGTGGGGTGGTCCTTATTGGGGGGTTGTTTCCATTTCTCAAGGAGAGCTGAATGGGTGGGCAAGAGCAGAAGATTTCAAAGGTCCAAAAATAAGGGCCACCCTACTGTTCAGGTCTGCAGTGGGCACCAGGGGGCAGTGTAATGCAATTTTGCATAAGCATTAGAGCAGAGGTGTCCAAACTTGGTCCTGGAGGGCCACTGTCCTGCAGAGTTTAGCTCCAACTTACCACAACACACCTTCCTGGAAGTTTCCTGTATGCCTAAAAACCTTGATTAGGGTTGGAGCTAAATACTTCAGGACAGTGGCCCTCCAGGAGCAGGATTGGACACCCCTGCATTAGAGTTTACAGTCCTGAAGCCCGAAGAACGTGAGTTTGTGATGTCTTCCCGCAGGACTTTCGAATGGGTTTTTAGAATAGTGCTACATGAAAATGCGGACAACGCCATCAAAGTAGCTGTTAAGCCTTACCCTAATGTTTACAAATACTAAATATTAAATAGCCAGGAGGAAAAAATGGACTCGGATTGATAAAGTTAGGACAATAATTCCCACAGTTCCAAGAAAATGCTTTATTTTAGGCTAATAATGTTTTGTAATGAAGTTTTATCTATCATTAGACAGATTTTCTCTGTGTCAACATCATTTATGTCAAAAAATAATTATAAATATTCATTTTTATTTGTATTAAACAAGAAATTAAAATGTTAACAGATGCTGTTTGCACAAATTTGCTTAATTAGCAATAACAATTCATAAAACAGATTGTTCCGGTCCTTGATTATGATAGGCTAAGACAAGTTTTATAAACACACACCTGTTACATAATAAAATGCTCATTGCTTTCTAACTATGCTTTATTAATTTTAGGCCATATTTAGCTTCATATTATCTAAATATAATATAAATCTAGATATTATCTTGACAATTATTCTTGTGCAAAATGTTTCTCAGAACAACACAATGAATGAAGGCGCTAAAGCATTTTATGATGAGGAAAAAAAGCATTTCTGTTTATTTGAAAAAAACAGAAAGACCATTGTTAATGAATAGGATCATTTGTATACAGACAGAACAGAATATTAAACTGTAATAAACTGAATATTAAGAAATTAATATCTTAAACATCAGATGACAGTTTAATATTTAGAATATTAAACTGTCATCAGTGCACAAACAGGAAATTCTTGATGTGCATTTATTAGTTTATGTAACATTTTACAGACCATTAGTTTAAAACAATATTCTACTGTATGTAACAATGTAAATCAAACAAATTAATCACAGATATGTAAATAGGCATATGTATGTAGTGTTTGGTCTATTGTCATACTTCCACAACAAAGACTTCATATATAGACAAAAATTAAGGTGATGGAAAAGGAAAATAAGCAAATACTAGGATGTAAACATCATGCCTGATCTAACCTACAACAGCAATCTAATGTTGTTTACATCACCATTGAGATATTACAAGTGTATACGTCTACTGTTCAACCAACTGGCCGTGTTCAGTGATCATGGGAAAATCTGTGAGAAATGGGTTTACATCTCTTGGGGTGTATTTAAGAAACTTCGAACATTTTCCCCCATAAATACCTGAACCTTTACCTTTCAGTCTTCCTTCATAGTGCAGCCATCATCAAGTGAACGCCTCCACTCGCCCTCACCTGTGAGAATGACAAGATCGTTTCTAAACTTCACATTAGACCTAATCTTGTACTATGAGGAACCTTCAGTGTACCTTCAGAGTCCACTCAAACCTCCCTTTACTTCAAAGCTTGACTGGTCAGGTCCCGGGATATAACACAATCTGGCCCTCAGTGGACCAACTCCAGCTGACTTGCAGAAAATGGCAGTACGCCACTAACATAGTAAGCAATGCCCAGAGAAAGAAGGGCGATGACCACCAGCAGCAGCAGGACCCTCCAGAAGCCCAAGTCCTCCACAAACTCCTGCCAGGTGGAGCGAAAGCTGGACAGAACACCCTCGCTGTTCTGCAGGTTTGGATTGAGCAGCGAATGGCTCTCCATCGCACTAGGAGCAAGAGTGTTGAGTTAGTAATCAATCGAAACACGTCAAATAACTAAAAGATGTTCCTAAAAGGTAGCTAATCCAACCTCTCGCTCTCAGCCATCTGCATGGCTTCTAGTTTGGAGTGGGCTCCTCTGTTGAAGCCCTTGACCTCTTGCTCTTCCAGCCCTTCCAGGAGCCGAATGGCATCTTTATTTACACCTCTCCTCTTAGCCAGGACCAGTGGGGTCGACCCATTGTGGTTACTGTTTAAATGCAAGAGCACAACTGAGAAACTTTATATCCAGTCAGATAAAAACTTACCATTGTTACCAAAGTATTCTGCCAAGTTATTACACCATTACAAGCACTTCATTCAAACAACTTCATTCACCAATTTCTTCTCTTCCCTGTCATTATCCTTACACAGGTGATGCAGTAAGCACAGTGAAGGCTTTGATGTTTACGTCCAAATGCCAGCTCAGAATTGGCCAAAGCTGTACACGTGGGCAGCATGACGCATGCGTGTGATGCTGATGCAGGAGCCAATAATCAGTTCTACAACGGCGTTCTAACATAGAAACTGGAAGTGCTGGACATAAACAACATATGAAAATGACACCGAAGAGAAGATAATGTTGAATAAAGTCATTATTTTTGTTTTGTTTTTGCGCACAAAAAGCATTCTCGTCGCGTTATAAAATTAAGGTTGAACAACTGTAGTCACATCAACTGTTTTAACGATGTCTTTAGTACCTTTCTGGACCTTGAAAATATTGATTATATTGCTGTCTATGGAGTCATATAGCTCTCCGATTTCATCAAAAATATCTTAATTTGTGTTCCGAAGATGACCGAAGGTCTTACGGGTGTGGAACGACATGAGGGTGAGTAATTAATGACAGGATTTTTGGGTGAACTAACCCTTTAAGGCAGTGATGGGCAGATTAACAACACTGTAGACCATTACAAATTGTAGACCATTACTGAATACAAAATATATGATTAAAATTTTAGTTAATAATGTAATCTATTACGTTACACATTTTAAGTAATATACTCTGAATATTTTATGATTACTTTTAGATTTAGATTTTACCTAACTTGTTTATAAAATTATGAATAATGTAATATTTTACTATATTGATAAATACAAAGAGAATGACAAAATATTCAATATTTTGCTATCAACAACATGAATTAGATTAAAAAGTACATTACGTCAGGTTAAAACTAGGAACTGCAGAGGGTTCGTAAATTGATGAAAAACAAAAAATTAAATAAAACTTAAAAATTAAAAGAAATGAGTAATTTTATAATAAAAACAATCAAACTAACAACACTAGCAAAATGATGAAATATTTTATTTCTTTATGATGTGTTGTCTCTCAATTTTCCATGTAATTATAGTCACCTGACTAGTGGCAGGTCTGTGTGTGACTTTCAGAACATATATATATATATATATAACCAACATTTTTTTTTTATTATATAAAAAAAATATAGTTTTAATTATAGTTTGTAATTAAGGACCAGTGAATTCTAAATAATTTACTGCCATTGCGTGAATATCAAGTATACTCAAAAAAGGAAAAAAAAGAAAAGAAAAAAGAAACTGCAGTCTGATTATGAGTATTTTAAAACGTAATATAATCTAATTACAAGTATTTAATTTTTGGAATCAGATTAAGTAATCTAAATTACATATAATCAGTTACTCATTTACCTATCAACATTAGCCCCGTTGTAGAACCCTACATAACAAATACAACAGTAGTCACAAACACTTGCCAATAATCATGTAGTTATCTAAATAAATAAATAAAACTATTGGCATAACTCACCAAATATCAATTTTGAGACCATTGGACACCAGGAACTGAATCGTATCCACATGTCCACACAGGTGCAGTGCAGTGTTGCCCTGATAGTCGGTGGCCAGCAGGTCTGCGCCGAACTTGTGTAGGAAGCGGCAGATGTCCACATTACCTCGTGCCGCTGCCAGATGCAGACCCGTGCGGCCCCTGTGATCACGGATGTTGGGGTCGCAGCCGGTCTCCAGCAGACGCCTAGCGAAACTCAAGTCCCCATCAATACAAGCCTGCAGTAACGGTACACTGGTCTGCGACGAGTCATTGATGAAGACATATGACATGTCCGAGTCGGTCTCCGAAAATTCCAGCGTAACTGAAAAACACAATAATAGGGTGGATTTCTTGAAGCCTGTCCTGAACATATTCTACCTATATTTGACCACATAATGACAAGAAGACAAAAATCAAGAAACTATTTTGCATTAAGAAGATGAAGTCTGCTTTTAGGACCATTTTAGATTTTTTGCACTGTGACACTAACTACACCACAACTAACTATACCACACCTAACTACACCACACCTAACTACACCACACCTAACTACACCACAACTAACTACACCTGTACACCACAACTAACTACACCACACCTAACTAAACCACAACCAGCAACACCACACCTAACTACACCACAACTAACTATACCACACCTAACTACACCACACCTAACTACACCACACCTAACTACACCTGTACACCACAACTAACTACACCACACCTAACTACACCTGTACACCACACGTAACTACACCACAACTAACTACACCACAACTAACTACACCACAACTAACTACACCTGTACACCACACCTAACTACACCACAACTAACTACACCACAACTAACTACACCTGTACACCACAACTAACTACACCTGTACACCACACCTAACTACACCTGTACACCACACCTAACTACACCACAACTAACTACACCTGTACACCACAACTAACTACACCACAACTAACTACACCACACCTAACTACACCTGTACACCACACCTAACTACACCACAACTAACTACACCTGTACACCACAACTAACTACACCACAACTAACTACACCCGTACACCACAACTAACTACACCACACCTAACTACACCACAACTAACTACACCACAACTAACTACACCACAACTAACTACACCTGTACACCACACCTAACTACACCACACCTAACTACACAACTAACTACACCTGTACACCACAACTAACTACACCTGTACACCACAACTAACTACACCACAACTAACTACACCACACCTAACTACACCTGTACACCACAACTAACTACACACACCTAACTACACCTGTACACCACAACTAACTACACCACAACTAACTACACCACACCTAACTACACCTGTACACCACAACTAACTACACCACACGTAACTACACCACAACTAACTACACCACAACTAACTACACCACACCTAACTACACCTGTACACCACACCTAACTACACCACAACTAACTACACCTGTACACCACAACTAACTACACCACAACTAACTACACCACACCTAACTACACCTGTACACCACACCTAACTACACCACAACTAACTACACCTGTACACCACAACTAACTACACCACAACTAACTACACCCGTACACCACAACTAACTACACCACACCTAACTACACCACAACTAACTACACCACAACTAACTACACCACAACTAACTACACCTGTACACCACACCTAACTACACCACACCTAACTACACAACTAACTACACCTGTACACCACAACTAACTACACCTGTACACCACAACTAACTACACCACAACTAACTACACCACACCTAACTACACCTGTACACCACAACTAACTACACCACACCTAACTACACCTGTACACCACACCTAACTACACCACAACTAACTACACCTGTACACCACAACTAACTACACCACAACTAACTACACTACAACTAACTACACCCGTACACCACAACTAACTACACCACACCTAACTACACCACAACTAACTACACCACAACTAACTACACCTGTACACCACACCTAACTACACCACACCTAACTACACCACAACTAACTACACCTGTACACCACAACTAACTACACCTGTACACCACACCTAACTACACCTGTACACCACACCTAACTACACCACAACTAACTACACCTGTACACCACACCTAACTACACCTGTACACCACACCTAACTACACCACAACTAACTACACCTGTACACCACAACTAACTACACCTGTACACCACAACTAACTACACCACACCTAACTACACCTGTACACCACAACTAACTACACCTGTACACCACACCTAACTACACCACAACTAACTACACCTGTACACCACAACTAACTACACCACAACTAACTACACCACAACTAACTACACCACAATTAACTACACCTGTACACCACACCTAACTACACCTGTAGACCACAACTAACTACACCTGTACACCACAACTAACTACACCACACCTAACTACACCTGTACACCACAACTAACTACACCTGTACACCACAACTAACTACACCTGTACACCACACCTAACTACACCTGTAGACCACAACTAATTACACCTGTATACCACAACTAACTACACGTGTACACCACAACTACCTACACTGCAACTAACTACACCTGTACACCACAACTAACTACACCACACCTAACTACACAACTAACTACACCTGTACACCACAACTAACTACACCACACTTAACTACACCACACCTAACTACACCACAACTAACTACACCACACCTAACTACACCACAACTAACTACACCACACCTAACTACACAACTAACTACACCACACCTAACTACACAACTAACTATACCTGTACACCACAACTGCACCTGTACACCACAACTAACTACACCTGTACACCACTACTAACTACACCACACCTAACTAAACCACAACTAACTACACCTGTACACCACAACTAACTACACCTGTACACCACAACTAACTACACCACACCTAACTACACCTGTACACCACACCTAACTACACCACAACTAGTGATCGACCGATATATCTGTTTACCGATATTTTTCCCGATATTTAAGCATTTTTCCATAATCGGGTATCGGTTTTGTAATATCGGATTCGCCGATTTTACGGCGCCATCTTGTGGCCGTTTTGAGATTTCCGCCATTGCAGCCCGGGCGTCTGAGGAGATCAGTCAACAACAACTCAGTGCACAGGTAAAGTATATGTTCTACTTGGTTTGCTTTAATTAATCAACTTTATTTAACATAACAGATATGCACAAATGAGATCTGAGACATAAATTCCTGATATAGTTAATTTATGCAGCATGTTTCTAAACAATTGAGACGAACTCATTGAGTCACGTAGTGTAATTCGTCATGTCCTGCCCCAATAAAGACGTAACTTTACATGAATTAAATAAAAGACATGAATGAGTGCATGTTGAAAATAAAAGCGCTGAATTTAATTCTCTATCTGTTGTATTTGCTCACCATTAGTCTAGAAGAAAAAGTTCGTTCATATTGCTTAGCAACTGACGGATGATCAGGAGGCTTAAGCACGGCCACTGAATGAAACTTTTGACAAGATTATCTTGTTTAAACACCCTAGATTATATTATCATTTACTACATAACAATTATTTCGCTAATACACATATAAATATAGCCTACCGCTTTGTGGAAATTAATTATTTATTATCTCCATGCGCGATCGCGGTTGATTAAGTTATAGTCAAACAGCACTTTGTCAGTTGGCATTTCATGATTTAACGTTAGATTAAATTTAGATCATAAAATGCCAACTGACAAGTGCTGTTTAACTTTATATATTCTCGGAAAAAAAAGTTCGTTCATATTGCTCAGCACCTGAATGGGTTGATGATCAGGAAGCCTCAAGTACGGCCACTGCATGAAATTTTTGACAAGATTATCTCGTTTAAACACCCTAGATTATATAATCATTTGATTTACTACATAACCATTATTTAGTTAATTGCACTTTAATTTTTTGGACTCAGACCCCTCTATTTATTTGTGTATAAATATAAAGGGGGTTTTTTTGTATGCAAGGAGGGAGTGATTGTTATAAATAAAATGGTTTGTTCAGCTCATTTGTGTTGTAATAATTGTCAAAAACAGAAGTATAACAGTAAATAAATATCGGTTCTGCATATTGGTTATCGGGTACATAAACATGCAAATAATCGGTATCGGTATCGGTTATAAAAAATCAATATCGTACACCACAACTAACTACACCTGTACACCACAACTAACTACACCACAACTAACTACACCGATCACTAACCACAACTAACTACACCTGTACACACAACACACTAACTACACCACACCTAACTACACCACAACTAACTACACCTGTACACCACAACTAACTACACCACAACTAACTACACCTGTACACCACAACTAACTACACCACAACTAACTACACCTGTACACCACAACTAACTACACCTGTACACCACAACTAACTACACCTGTACACCACAACTAACTAAACCACACCTAACTACACCACAACTAACTACACCTGTACACCACAACTAACTACACCACAACTAACTACACCTGTACACCACAACTAACTACACCTGTACACCACAACTAACTAAACCACACCTAACTACACCACAACTAACTACACCTGTACACCACAACTAACTACACCACACCTAACTAAACCACAACTAACTACACCTGTACACCACACCTAACTACACCACAACTAACTACACCACAACTAACTACACCTGTACACCACAACTAACTACACCACACCTAACTACACCACACCTAACTACACCTGTAGACCACAACTAATTACACCTGTACACCACAACTAACTACACCTGTACACCACAACTACCTACACTGCAACTAACTACACCTGTACACCAGAACTAACTACACCACACCTAACTACACAACTAACTACACCTGTACACCACAACTAACTACACCACACTTAACTACACCACACCTAACTACACCACAACTAACTACACCACACCTAACTACACCACAACTAACTACACCACACCTAACTACACAACTAACTACACCACAACTAACTACACCACACCTAACTACACAACTAACTATACCTGTACACCACAACTACACCTGTACACCACAACTAACTACACCTGTACACCACTACTAACTACACCACACCTAACTAAACCACAACTAACTACACCACACCTAACTACACCACAACCAGCTACACCACACCTAACTAAACCACAACCAGCTACACCACACCTAACTAAACCACAACTAACTACACCTGTACACCACAACTAACTACACCACACCTAACTAAACCACAACCAGCAACACCACACCTAACTAAACCACAACCAGCTACACCACACCTAACTAAACCACAACTAACTACACCACACCTAACTAAACCACACCTAACTACACCTGTACACCACAACTAACTACACCTGTACACCACAACTAACTACACCACACCTAACTACACCACAACTAACTACACCAAAACTAACTACACCACACCTAACTACACCACAACTCTGTCTGTATTACACTGATGTCCCAATTATAGGTGTCTTTAAAAACTATGTACTTGTGGACTATGTTATCATGTTGTGATGCAAAACATTTTTGCTGCAATCGAGGTGGGATGCGGGTGGTTAGGCACAGGCTTGGTGGTATGATTAAGTTTAAGGTGCAAGAGAAGGGTCACCATTGTAATAATAGATATAACTACAGCTGTAATTACATGCATGTATTTTTTTAAATATAAGAACAATGTAAAAAACATGTATGTATACAATAAGTACATTGTATCAAATGATTATTTTAAATCTTAGTACATAGTAGTTAAAGACACTTAATATAAAGTGGGTCCCAGTACTATAAAGTAAAGTACTAAAGTAAAGCAAACTGTAAAAAAGAATAATATAAATAGGGGAGGTAACCTTGAAAAGACCACATACTATATAATTTTTCTAAAATCCAGTGATAAAAATGGATGAGCAATTAAATAATTATATGACTGATTTTATCTGTATTTATTTAACAATATTCTGTGTTTGTTATTAGGGAAAGTGACCCTATTAAGGCCACACAGTCTAAACGACTGAACGTCTAAAAACATCTGACACATGATTAACAAATGATTAACTGGTCTCCAGCGTACAGTAGGCTATATTTTCTTAATGCAAAATATAATTTCTTACTTTTCCCGTTTGAATATGAGGTGATTATGAGGTGAAATATGGCCTAGTCCTGAATGATGAGGGTGACGATGGTGCTGGTCGCACCTCATGTAGGATTATACTGCAATCATTCAACTTTTTTTTTTAAACAAAGCACCTGCATCCTTCACCTAATCATGAGCCGCAGTACTGGAAGAGGAGGAGGATGATTAGACAGCACAATGCTAGATGATGCTGACTAATGTAAAAACCATCCATCTACCACAAATGACAACCATAACTGTGAGATGTATTCCTCTAAAGTCAAAACAGAGAGGCGAGTACAACCCAGCCTCAATATGTCAAGTGTGGATTTACGTTTATGAACATGTCATTACTGTAAACAGCAATATAATACTCTTATGTTTAGCAGCGTGGATAAGAGCACAACTAACATTTGAGAGAGGAAAAACAGACTTAACAAAGAGACATATCAGAGAACTTATTCATACACACATGGGTTTATATGTAACGTTACCTGTTTTGTGCAGCAGTATCAAAGGAGAAATGTGTTGTGTTTGCTGTCCCGTCGCTTATGTCTGTCTGTGTGTGTTGTTTGAGTTTCTACAGCTGCTGCGGTGGGGAAGCTCACAGCGCCCTCTACTGCTGTGGGGCGCCGTGCTTTCGAAGCTTTCATGAAGCTTCGAAACATGAATGAATCTTTTGTTTTGAATCAGTGGTTTGGAGCGGCCGCCATGATGGGGTGAAAATACTAACTGGACCATAGAATCCTTCACATCTGACGCACCCAAAATCGGCGAATTTCACTGCCAAATCAGAAGTGCAATAGAACAGTTTTTTTTAATTAAGTCACCAGTAAATGTTATGGCTCCTACAGTAAATGTTGTATTGTCTTATATGTTTTATTTTACCAGCTGTGGAATCCAACAGCCTTAATCCATCTGAGGTACCGTAGTTAGCCTACTTTATTGAGTATTTCCATTTTATGCAACTTTACACATTTATTAAGAGTAAATTAATTATTAATACATTTAAGATCATCATGTTTGCAATGAACAATATAGATCAGACCTAGTGGAATAATAATTATTACTCCACTAGGTCTGAATTGAAATATATTGTATCTTTTAATGCATCACGCTACAAACATAATGATCTTATAATACATGATGCATTGCTGTGTCCGTTATCCCATAATTCCCACTTTTGGACACTTTTGCTTTAACGGACATTATCAACACTGCAAAATCAAGCTGTTATATTCATATATTTATTGTCCAACATTCCCAATTTTTCTGATGCATGTCCTTAATTTAATTTCATATGTTGGTATTAATTAAGTGTTTATAATGCTAATATTAGATCTTTTAAAGAATTTTAACCCAAACTTACTGGGTTTATAAAGAGCAAAGTGGAAGACTTAAAGGGTTAGTTCACCCAAAAATGAAAATTATGTCATTAATGACTCACCCTCATGTCATTCCAAACCCGTAAGACCTCCGTTCATCTTCAGAACACAGTTTAAGATATTTTAGATTTAGTCCGAGAGCTTTCTGTCCCTCCAATTAAAATGTATGTACGGTAGACTGTCCATCTCCAGAAAGGTAATAAAAACATCATCAAAGTAGTCCATGTGACATCAGTGTTTTCATCATTCAGGTTGGATTTCAGCTTTAATGTATGTTTTTTTTTTTTTTAAATCAAAGCAGCTGATGTTGCCATAGAAACCAGTGGACTGCCGACTCGCTTTCACCTCAAAATGGCGGAAACGCAGGGCTGCTGCTGGGCGCCGGTGTTTCAGTGGAACTTTCTATTGAGTGTCGCTTCTTGTTAGTGTATATTCTTTGAGGCTTGTTCGAGATGCATCGGTGCTGCGTAGACTGATCGATCGGCTTTTGACATCAAAGTACGTGTGCGCTCCAGTAACTTTCCACACTCCACAGGCACCGCATGCAATGTTTTTGTCAGGAGTAACTGCAGATTATGATTTACCTGCGGTGAGTCCAATATAATGAATCCACTAACACGACACAGTGAATACCGGTGGTAAACAAACACTCGTGTTCCAATACTCGTGCACAAGTTTTGGGAGGCGTTCCCTCGAAATGAACTATGAAGGAGGGGGGTTGTTCTTACGCATGCGCTCATTTCAAAAACTCACTTTGGTTTCTCAGTCGTCGAAAACATCCTCTATAACACCTTTAATAAAACAAACATTTTAGAGAACCTTCATATTTAAAGATATTTTTATTCGAAGATTAGATTAGACATGTTTGGGTTAAATTTTCATTGATTTACACAGTTTTGACCAGTAGGTGCTTTTCAAAATAGTGAATCATTTTGCGAAGCAATTGGTTCACTTGATTCATTTTCGAAAGGCTTCGTTTCCTATTTCATCATCACTAAAAACATGTACTGATATAAACACTAGTTCAGCTAGATGAAATGGTCTGACTCCAAGTCAAATTTTTTTTGCTTTAAAAATGATTTCAAACTGTATTGTTCTGTTTTGCGTAATTGTAAAAGTAAAAAAGGAATTCGAGCTTACAACATTGTAAGCAGATATGATGTATAAAGTAGCACCCTTTTCCTTTTGTTTGCTATAATTTTGTTCTTGTCCTCTGGCATTATTTCATTATTATCATTTTTTTTTTTACTTCAATTATATATCTCATTGTATTGATGGTTTATGGCATTAATAAATAAATAAATAAAAATAATAAAAAAAACACACTAGTTCAGCTTTTCCTCGACTACTGGAAACCTTGCTAGTGGAGGTGTAAGCATAGACATAATATGTATTATGTCTATGGGCGTAAGTGTATGTGGCGTAGTGGTTATGGGTCACTTAGGATAATTGATGTTACTCCAAAAGGTATTTTTCCATTGTTCCAGTTGTGGAAATTTCACCAGTCATGTAACAATAAACATTCAATTTTGTACATAATAAAAGCAACTTCATATAAGACAGCATTTAGAAGTTTGAATATTTTTATTTGACAGGTTTCATACATATACTCACTGTGAGCATTCAGATCAAACATATACATCACTATATGAAATACTGGAAAATGTCATCCTCTCATATTTACTGTCTGAATTAATTTAAAAGGTGTTTACTATGGGTTGTGAAATTCTACATCTTATTTTTTGTCTCACAGCAGTAAAAATATAATTAAGCAAATTACCCATTTGTGATGGTCAATTTTCACAAATGTACAGAATTTTTGTTTCAGAAATAATAATTAAAAAAAAAAAAAAAAAAATTGGAAAGTTGTTAAATATTTCCCTATTGTTAAATGTACAATGTTTAATATATGTCTTTAAATCAAAAGGATGAAATTAATAAAACAATCTAACCACTTAAAGACACATGATGAAATGTAACACCAATAGAAGAAAATGTATACTCAGGGCTACCAATGAGAGACTGAAAGGCTAAGCGGTCATAGTGGTTATGTTTCAACCAATCTCTCTAAGAGAGTGGATGACTCAAAATTAGTCTATTTATCATCTCCAATGCACACAGTAAATTAGACATTTTAAAAAGTAAAAATGACATTTTGAGTATAAAACATATACACATTTTTGGTGTGAAAAGCTATACCTTAAAAGAACAAGGTAAGGTATGTAAGGTATTAATCATCCTCATCATTTATGTTTGATGAATTTTTGAATGTTCTCATCAATAAAAGAAAATGATTTCACTCTACATCATTGAACACACTAGGTGAACTAGATGAATTTAGATCAGCTGCATGTGATCTCGTGAACACATTTTTTGTTAACTTCAGTGCAATTCATATACAGTAGGATATTTATGGGGTTAGACTAATCATTTCAAGGGAAAACCATGAGGCACAATCTTACTTATTCATGAAGATTGCAAAGTGCTGGTTTGTCCATTATTGCCAAATGGTAAACAAGAAGATCTGGTTAACATTATTGTCAAGAAAGCACCAATATCGGCTACTGAAACCAAAACATATTATACATACAATGCAGTAGAACCGGTTAATGAAAAGACTGCATTGTTTTCATCGTTGCATGGCTTCATCTGAAAAATAAAGGTGTATTATTCCGTGCCATCCAGTCCGGGATGCACTCTCTGAGGTAGCCGTGAATATGACTAACAACTTAAGGAAAAAGCTTTAACACAAAAACACGACATCATATTTTCATCATAGCACCACTGTTGATAATAAAGCGATAAAGAGTTAAAATCTCTTTCTCCAATTCTTTTCATTCCAACCCCGATATTCTCCAAATTTACCAAGGGCTTAGCTTAGCCCTTCATATTACCACTGTCAAGGGCATGAAATCAAATTAGTCAAGTTTACGTCATCACTCTTCTCCCATTCGTTTAGTTACAGTCTCCTGCTGTGGATCTACACAAGCTACAAGATCTTCATGCAGACTTGACAGCGACTGATGCGTGACCGGTACTGATCTCCCTTCAGCGTCTCCTGGCTAGGACCCTGGACGAACTGTTCGTCCTGCTCGACTGTGGTCAACCAGAAACTGTACTTGTTGGCAAAGTAGTGGCAGGTGCCGCGGGCACCATTGCACTCGATGAACGGAGTGGCACGGAAATCCTCCAGACAAGAACCGGGAGACACCAATGACTGACCGCCGCCTTCTGCGCCTGCAGCTGTGTGCTGAACAACAGACAAAAAAATGATCAAGGAAGTCTGACATTGTAAAAAAAAAAAACATTCATGTTCATTGCATCTTTGAGTAAGACCTTGATCAAAAATAACTGAGGTACATCCACTACCGTTCAAATGTTCCTAAGATTATTTAATGTTTCTGAAAGAAGTCTCTTATGCTCACCAAGGCTGCATTTATAGTGAAAACATTGTTGTGAAATATTAAAATTTAAATTAACTTTAATATATTTTAAAATCTAATTAAAGCTGAATTTTCAGAATCATTACTCCAATCTTCAGTGTCACATGATCCTAATATCCTAATATTTCACTGCTAAACATTTATGTATAATTTTCAGTATTCTTTGATGAATTAAAATTTCAAAAGAAGAGCAACAGTTGACTGTAAAGTTTTTTAAACATTATCTTACACAAACACGTATAAGTGTATGTGTACTACACTAAAAAAGTTCTATTTATTTGAATCTGCAGTGGTGTGTGATTATGCGTGTGGGCTCAATTTTACCATGAGGAAGGAGTATCCAATCCATAGACTTCTCCAGCCCTGAGGGCAGGTCGGAATGCTGAGATCTTGGCTATGGACAGCGATTGCTTGAGAAGGAGCCTCACACACTGAGCAACGGCTAATGTACTCGGATATCTGCTGATCTGCCACAGGCATCATGGGAATGGGTGCAGTGGTGGACAGCCAATAGGATTTGTCATTCCGGCTAGCGTAGTGGCAGATTTCATTGACTGTGCAGTACAGGAAGGGGATAGTGCTGAAATGTGGCAGACATGAGCCAGGCAATCCTGTGAGGAAGAGAAAATTTTAAATCAATTATCTTTCTTAGCATCAGGCAAATCATCTCATCAATTCGTACATGTAAAATTGACTATATTACAATAAACTCATCAACAATAATATTATTCCAAATCCATCTATTCCAAAACAGAATTTTTAAAATGGTATGAACATTTTAAACAATCGAGAACCCTAATAATAATAGCCGTAGCGTCTCACCCAGGTCCTGGTTGTGCGCTTTCTCCTGCCCCTCCACATACAGCAAACTGTATCCCTCCCATAGCTTGGACATGCCTTGAGGACACATGGGCATCTGTCTGGACTGACTGTGTTTCACCAAAGTATAACCAATACCATTACTGCGCACCGGTGGAGCAGGAAGACCTGGCAACCCTGGATTGCCACGGGGTCCTGCAGAGTAAGAGAATTTAAAAAAGACAATTACAAAAGCGAGGAGGAGAAACAGGTGAAAGCTTAGTGAAATCTACTGTTACCTTACATGTTTGAAAATATGCTGTTGTTAATGAAATTTCTACCTTAAAAATATGCAATTAATGACATGTCTTCCTACACTGTATCAGTGTTTCTCATCTGGTTTTGCTCCAGGATGCAAATTTTACACTTGCACCAAAATTGTCTATCGCACACAAATGTTTATTGCAAAGAAATATATACATATAAATATATACAGTACACTACCATTTAAAAGTTTGAGGTGTGTAAGATTTTAAAATATTTTTTAAATAAGTCTCTTATATTCACCAATGTTGCATTAATTAAAAAAATAATACAGTAAAAAAAATATTATGAAATGTTATAACATTATTACATACATTTTATATTTTATTCCTGTGATGGAAAAGCTGAAGTTTCAGGATCATTAATCCAGTCTTCAGTGTCACATGATCTTTCAAAATTCAGTCTAATATGCTGATTTGGTGCTCAAGAAACATTTACTACATTTTTATTAATGTTAAAAACAGCTGTGCTGCTTAATATTTTTCTGGACACCATGATACATTTTTTCAGGATTCTTTGATGAATAGAAAGTTCAGAAGAACAGCATTTATTTAAAATAGAAATGTTTTGAACATTACAAATATCTTTACTGTCACTTTTGATCACTTGCATTCTTGCAAAAAAAAAAAATATAAATTTCTTAATAAATAATAATCTTGTGTTAGAGTCAGTTGGACAACATAGCAACTGATATGGTTAGCAGTGATGGGAATAACGGCGATATAAATAAACGGCGTTACTAACTGCCGTTAATCTTTTCAGTAACGAGTAATCAAACAAATTACTTTTTCTCCCGTTACAACGCCGTTACCGTTACTGGCAAAAAAATGCTGCGTTACTATAATTGAGCGGTTTTCATCCGAATAAGCTCTCTCTCAGCCATAGGACCTGCTAAGATTTTTCTCTGGTGTGTGCTGCGGTTAGTCATACACAAATACAATTTTAAACTGCTAATAATGTACGGTGCTCTCTCTCTCTGTGTGTGTGTGTGTGTGTGTGTGTCAGAGCATGCGAGCTGAGCACGAGCTCAAGCCAGAATACCCTTTGTGACATGCTGGATCGAAAATATGTGAAATAAGTTTTTCTAGTCGATTAGTAGTTGTTCATTTAAGCCATTAGTTGACTAATCACATTTATATTAATTTAATTTCTTAAACATAATAAACCATAATAATGAGCGTTTATGTAAAATAGGCTATATAGCACTCAAGCGCACGCATAACACTTGCCATAAAGAACCGGCAAAAGTAATGATTATGAATATGACAAAAAACAGCAAGGAGACATTTTAATTGTTTATTAATAAAGTAATGTTTTCTGAATCAGTGTCGGCTGCAAAGATGAAGTTGACATTGCCGACTCTCATCATCTCCACATATACTGGACATGCCAAGAGAGAAAATGCACATTTCATTCGGATTAGGCTACATAATCAGAGTAGCCTATTTCTTTTCGTTTTTTAGATATGTCAAGCTTTCTATAGATAGGCTATATTTCTCCTGTCTGCGAGGCAAGCAGCCTATACGCTGAGTTTCGGTTCATTTAGCCTATAAGTCGCGCTCCAGTTCACGCGCCCGCGCATCCATGATTATATTGTCTGCTATTTTTGCTTCTTATTTATTAAATCCAGGCAATTGGTTGATGAAACATTGATTAAAATTAAGATACAATTTTTACAAAACGAAATTCACTTTAAAGAGAGGCTTTCTACAAAACAAAACTTAATGAAGTGGTCAAAATCATGTCTGACCCACTCCATGACTCCCGATATATTGCGCATCTTATAATGCATCTTACTCATGCTGTTCACTTTTCATAATCAAGTAAATGAATTTAAAACATAACATGGGATTATTTAAACATATATATGAAAATACATTTTCTTTAATGACAGTACAGAGAAATTTCATAAGCAAGAGCGGATCATGAGTCACGAGTCGGATCAAGAATTATTTATTCTTAAACTTATATTTAATAATGGGGGCATTTAAGTTATTTGACATTTTTTTTTTTTTTTTTTAAGTAACGCAATAGTTACTTTCCCTGTTAATTAGTTACTTTTATAATGATGTAACTCAGTTACTAACTCCGTTACTATTTGTGAGAAGTAACTAGGAACTGTAACTAATTACTTTTTTAAAGTAACGTGCCCACGTGGTTAGTGATATTTATTATTTAATTGTGATCTGTTATTGTTATATTCCCTTTTGTCCAAAACAGACCTGTAAATCACCAGATGAAAACCACTGTTCCAAAATTTATATAAAAAAATGTAAAACGTAAAAGGACAGACTTTGTACCTTGGTTTCCTGTGGGTCCTTGGATTCCTGGAGGTCCAGTGTCACCAAAAGTTCCCGGAGATCCAGCGGGACCAACTGGACCGAGTCTACCCACTGGCCCTTTAAATCCTTTGGGACCTAAAGACATTTCAGAGGAATTAAAATAAGAGTTAAACGGTTAAGTAAATGATCAGACTTTCAGTTTCATATTTCTTACTTTTTTTCTTATCTTATGTGAAGACAGAAAAAATAGCACTCACCTGGGACTCCTGGACTGCCTGGCAAGCCTGGTATTCCTGTCTGGCCAACTAATCCATTCTCACCTGGTGGGCCCGGATCCCCATTTACCATATTGCCAGTTATATTATAAGGGTACACAACACCTGGAAGTCCCTTAGGACCAGGAAAACCTGAGCAACGATAAGTAAATGGTTGAAGAATGCTTATGATTTACATTATTACTGTTGAGCTAAAGTTTTTTTTTTTTTAAATGTTTTTTTAAGATAAATAAAATGCACTGTAATCTACAGACCCTGTAATCCTTTGAGTCCATTCCTGCCATAATATCCTGGTTCTCCAGGGAACCCTGGTGGTCCACGTACACCACTAAAGCCAGGGTCACCTCTTTGCCCTTGTAAATTCAGATGAAAAAGAGAGCACACAAATGAATAAGTACCCCCAAACAATCCAAGAGCACCCTCAGTTGATACTGTAATAATATAACTTGGTGAAACTGATTTGACAAATGCGCCAGTGTTTATTTGTGTTTGCACTCTGGTTTTGCACTCTGTGTTTGCACTTATTTTTTTTTAGCTTTGAGAAATGAAGCCAATCACAGACACATCTGTTGATCTTTTGAACGCAATGGTCAATCAAAGGTGTTTCAGAAGCCAGAATCCACTCACTGCTCAAACGCCAGAGTTTTTGTTCAGTGCTGTCTCTGAGTTCTGTACACTCGTGAATCTCTCATTATAACAAATGAAGTGTAGACACGAAGTAAGAGATTTGTTGTGTAGTGTAGACAGCTTCATTGATTATAATGAAACTTTGTGAGATTACGATGAACTGAGATGAGTGACAGCTTTATGCGTTTATGCCAATTAACACCCTTTTACCACTTTAGATTACAATATGTTTACAATAACAAAGTTGACATCAACGGGAAAAAATGTAATAGTTGACATGTTATGTTGGACTAATTTAAACACTGCCTGGATCATGACATGATGGGGGCGCTATCTGAAATCTCATCTATGGCACTAACAGAGCCTGGGCCGACCCTGTGTATTCCTATGAAAGAACTACAACACAGTATATAGGCTGAAAAAAATATTAAAGCAGTAGAAATTTCATGCCAACATAATAACAAAAGGAATACCTTTTAAACCAGGGTTGCCTTGAAATCCAGGGGCTCCAAAAGCACCGGGTTCTCCACGTGCTCCTTGTTTTCCTGGTGGCCCTGGAAATCCAGGATCTCCTCTGTCTCCTTGGACTGTTCCAGGGCCTGGTGGACCACGGAGACCAGGAGGGCCAACGGGACCTACAAATGATCCAGTTCAACTAATTTCACTGTGTCACAACAACTATGGGCAATCGCCATTACAAAAGGTGAAGTTCACGGTCAAACAGAATCAGATCAAAGTGGAATTAACTGCTAGCCCTCTAGATCAAATACCTTTTAGGTTTAGATATATACAACCTAAGAAAGGATCAGTTTAATCTTAGAGAAGCAATAAAAATAATGAGAACAAAGAGAACAGAGATGTCCTGTACCTTCTCGTCCATCTAATCCTGGAAGTCCAGGGTCTCCAGGAGGACCTGGGATATTAGAAGGACTAGGTGGCCCAGGGGGGCCTGGATTACCAGGGTAGCCTCTAGAACCAGGAGCACCTGAAAGCCAAAATTTCACAAATCAAATACATAAACGAAAATGAAACAGCAACAAAGTAATGACCCCATGATTGCTCGTTTTGTTAGAAAATGACCTTGTCTTAAATCTTATTTATATTTATATTTACCACCATTTAAAATTCTTTATCTCTCACACACACACATATGTCCTCCACATAAGTATTCTCAGTTTTAGTTTCTGATCTATTGTAACTGTATACATACATCTTCTGTTAAAGTATCTATCTATCTATCTATAATTTATATATCTATAAATAATTTGAATGAAAAGGAAAGTCTGAATAACTATTTTCTTTCCCTTAGTTTCCTTTTATACATGAGATTGAGACAACAAAAAAATCTGGTGATGTTAATTGCCATGTTTATTGGTCCATACACATGATCGTTCTCACCAGTGTCTCCTTTGAATCCTTTCTCTCCAGGGCGGCCAGGTCCACCGGGTTGTGATGAGCCTCTCTCTCCCTTACGACCATTCACACCAGGAGCTCCAGGCCGAGCATCTTCAATCACACCTGAGGACATATGGTAAATAAATGAGCAGTTTTTTCAGTGTTACAGCTTAATGTAGAACTTGATAATCAAAGGTTTTTCTGGTTAATTTACCTGGAACTCCAGGCTGCCCCTTGGATCCTGGAAGACCATTAAGTCCATCTAAACCAGGTGAGCCTGGAAAACCTAAAGTAACATTCGTGGTAAGAGTATTTCAGAAATTGATTCAGGTTGCTGTCTATTGTTTTGTAAACCGATGACCACAATTTAAAAAAATATGTTTGGTTTTGACAATATCTAACATTTAAATGGTACTAGTTCTTCATTAACCTTTCTCTCCTGGTGAACCTGAAGCTCCAGGACGGCCTGGATCTCCATCACGCCCCTTTAGTCCTGGATATCCAGGAAGGCCCCTGATGCCTGGGAGGCCTGGTGAGCCTTTAAATTAATACAACAATAAAAACAAATGACATTAGGGAATAAAACGGCTTTTGAAGTAAAAACTGGAATCGTTAATCCAGAATCATAAGGGTGGCAGCAAACTTCCACGTACCAGAAAATCCTGGTGCTCCTGGCTCACCAAGGAAACCTTTCTGGCCTTGAAATCCTAACGCTCCTGGGAAACCTGAATCACCTGGTTCACCAGGAAGTCCTGGACCACCTTAAGGCAAAAGACAAAAATCTATTTATAAAATCAGACTCTAATATAAAATACTAAATTAAATGCAAAAAGTATATAAAGGAGTTGATAAATAATTCATATCCATACTAAGAGCCTGAAAAAGTGTCTGTCTCACCTCGGAATCCAGGATTTCCAAGTGCACCCTTTGGTCCAGGGGGTCCAGATAATTCGTATGAGTCACCTTTCTCACCTTAAAGACATTTTTAGGGGCATCAGTGAGGTCTGCCATCAGCCTATTATTCAACTATTATTCAACTGTAGTGTCAGTCGGAAATAAAGATCTTATAATTATTAAATATGAATTATTATCTTATAATTATAAATAATAATTATTTTACAAGCCATTGGCAGAATTACACAGATCTCACCTTTGACACCAGATTGTCCTTGAGTGCCCGGGAACCCTTGAAGCCCAGGCACACCATCATCACCCTGCAGAGAACAACAAAAATTGTAAGACACAATCTTCCTGGGTAAATCTCAAGTATGAGAAGTACTTGTCCAGGTCATTTCACTCAAAAAATCAAAAAAATCAAATAAATAATAAAAAGAAAAAGAAAATTAAGATTACACTCTAAAAAATTCTGGGTTAAACGTTGTGTTAAAAATAGTAAAACCCAGCAGTTGGGTTAAATGTTGGCCCAACATGCTGGGTAGTTTTATTACCTCAACTATTGTTTAAAAATGATTGTATTGCTTGCTTAAAATGAACACAAGGTATGTTGGAAATTAACATTTATTAATAAGTTTAATAAATGAACATGTATTAATAAGTTGAATGAATAATAATTCATCAATACATTTTTATTCAATTGCTTATTAATAAATGTTCACATTTTGATTATTATTGTTGCCTCTAGTAATTATGTATCTGATTTTTAATTTCCAACCTATTTAGGGTTCATTTTAAGACAGCCCTATAGTAATTTTTAAATAATAGTTTAAATTAAAGCAACTTGCACTGACGTAATTATCTTAAAATATATCAGTGTTATTGTTTTGTCTCAAGATGCACACCATTAAGGTTTTTTTCTTCTTCTTCTAGGGTACGTTTATAAAAGATACTTAAATGCCCTAATTGAACTAAAGCCTAATCCTGGCTTAATCCTGGCCCTGTCTATGAAACCGGGGCAAAATGTCTGTGCATAACACTTTTTAGTAAATATGAGACCATAAGCACAGTATTGGATCAGATGCTGATACCAATATGAGTATTGGTGGATCCCTAGTAAACTTTAACATAGACTTGTGCCTGAATACAGGATGTTTACCCTAAGGCCTGCTGAGCCAGGGAAGCCCATTACTCCAGGTAAACCTTTAGACCCAGGGAAGCCAGAGGGGCCAGGATACCCTGGGATTCCAGGCTGGCCAGGTAAACCTTTTCCTTGGCCTGCAACACCAGGTGATCCAGGAAAGCCTTCACGTCCAGGTCGCCCTGGAAAACCCTTATCACCTGTTGAAAAGAGAAACCTGTTTTCTTTTTACTGAAATTGATGACTGAATAACTGGTCTTTAGTGTCATTCCAGTCATCCACCCAACATTTTCATCACAAACTGAAAAGATATCTTTGCGTGTCATTTATTATACCACAACTTAATTAAACAAGTCCATGAAGATGTCAATGCCCCTAAATAGCATGAATTAACTAAGGAAATGAGGTCTAACTGGATAGTCTGTCTACTTTTTATACCTCTTGGTCCTGTGAAACCAGGCAGTCCATCAGCTCCTCTGTAACCTTTTTCACCCTTTTCCAGCTGCTCTAATGGTAACTCTGGAAGAGAGCGTCCAGGAAGACCCGGAGTACCACGATCCCCTTTAATACACAAACATATGCAATTACTACAAACTATTTTATATCTGGCTTTATTCTGAAGGATTTCAGTCTTTATTAAGTGCCTTGTATGGTTTTACTTAACCACGGAAAAAAATCTATTACAAGATGTCCTGCAAATGACATTAATTTACCTTTGAGTCCTTTTGATCCATCTTCCCCTCTTAAGCCATCCAGCCCAGTGAAACCAGGTAAACCTTTAACTCCTGGGTCACCTGGGAGTCCAGGAAAACCAGATGATCCTGGAAACCCCAAAAGCCCAGAAGACCCCTTCACCCCTTGAACACAGAAAAAAATATATATTATGTGTTTTTAGGTATAGTAGAAGCAAGTTAAAATGACTCTAGAGTAGCTTCAATCAGCAATATAACTCAGGAAGTCAAATAAATTTAGAATAAGTTCTGCAGTCTTCATACCCTTTATTCCTGGTCTTCCTGGTGTGCCTGGACGTGCTGCAATTCCAGGGGGTCCAGGAGGTCCCCTATATCCCTGTGGCCCTGGGACGCCAGGAAGTCCTGGTAAACCTTTTATTCCACCAGGCCCTGGAGGCCCCGGATCTCCTCTCATACCCTTAAGCCCAGGGGAACCTGAGGAGGAAAAATGGGATAAAACATAACATTGGAATTGGGCTTTGAGAGACCTTCGAAATGACTTTTTATATGAAATCATTAAAGTTTTTTAATTCTTTTTTATATAAGATAGTAAATGAACTCAGTATAAAGCTAAAACATTAAAGACAGTATAGTTTACAGCATTTAAATTAATGAAAAACAAGCAAATGCAATGTTGTACAACACATTAGTAAAAGCTGCAATAAATGTTAACAAAAACATTTATTGATATTTGTTGTACATTACAGTATATTTCACAATTTTAGAATATCAGTTCAAACTAAAGGCTAAGTGTACTAGTAGCTGCAACATGAAACATTACTTTCATGACTAACTAAAGATGCTGTTGTTTAAAAGTTGTGTTTGTGGTTAAAGTCACACAAGCAAATCAGGGTTATAGCAGCGTAACACTAATTCTGAGGATAGATTGTTAGATGGTTTTGCTCAGATTCGGTAAACCTGAGGATTAGTACACAAGTTTCGGGCCATCTTTTAAGTGTGAGTGTACTATGTGATGCCAGCTGGCACACAAACACACACAAAAGATGCAGTTTAAACCACTCCACTGATGAAAGACCATGGATAAACTCTATTAATACATGTTCAATCTAAGAAATTACAAAGTGAATTCAACACTGTTCCTATAAACAAACAAATCTCTTGCTTCAATATAGAGGCTTAAAGATCTGCCACCCTAAAGGGATAGTTCACTCAAAAATTCTGTCAGCAATTGCTTACCCTCATGCTGTTCCAAACCCATAAGTCTTTAAGACTTCAAACACAAATGAAGATATTTTCAATGGAACCTGAGAGATTTCAGTCAGTCTATTACACCAAAACTTTGACGCTTCAAAAAAATTCATTAAGACATTATAAAGTAATCCATGTGAATCGAGTGGTTTAATCCAAGACACAATCACTTTATATGATGAAAAGATTTAATTTAGGCTTTTATTCATCACATATAAACAAAGATCAACGCACATACATGGAGCACATCAAATATGGTAAACGGAAGCCGTTTCGTATGTGATATCAAACCTCATTAATCAATGTTTATATCTGAATAAAAGTCTAAATTAAATCTGTTGATCATATAAAGTGATCATTTCTCTTCACAAGTCTTAGATTCAATTATGAAAATTTAAAGCTTTCAATGAAGAGATAAATTTCTCAGGTTCGATTAAAAATATCTTCGTTTGTCTTTTGAAGATGAATAAAATTCTTATGGGTTTGGAATGAAATGAGGGTGAGTGAATAATGACAGATTTTTCTTTTTTGCCAGAAAAAAAAAAAATTCATGCAAGCTCCCCTGCACTCATTGCCTTAACTGGGAGGACTGGAAAGACAAGCGCATTAAAAAGGTAGCAAGGCAAGAGCGTGAATTGTGTGTTAGATAAACATCAACACTATATACAGGGCATCAGGGAGGACAATATTTCTCACCTTGGCAGCCTAATGAGGTGACCCAACACCAAAAATAGAAGAGGTACGGGAGGGTGGAAATGATGGTGATGGAAAAAGAGAAGGAGTGGAGGATGATCATAAAGAAAAGAATAATGAAAACAGATAATTTTGTGAGGAAGATCAGTAAACACAGGCTGACGAAGACTGATGAGAAGAGAACGAGCAAACAGTGAAATATTTTACAACAACTGAAGTCTACAGTAGTTTACACAATGCCCACATGAAAACAAGTTATCCAAACCATAACTTCTAAGGTTATCAGTGTTGTATAATATAGATTGTAGAATCCTCATGATAAAGTCTTAGAAGCTGGGTAGAACTTCCAAAATTTAAAATGTGAAAGGTCCTAGTGAACATTTTTTTTTTTTAAATCGCTAATTATGGAACTCAAGGTGGAGTTTATCCAAGTATATGGATCTGAGCAACTCTTGTTGAACAAATACTCACTGATATTATTAGAAAAAAAAAAACACACCAAAATTGATGTTTTAATGAGAATGAGAAGGAATTTGCTTACCTTGATGTCCTTCAAAACCTTTAGCTCCAGCTGGCCCTCTGGGACCAGGTATACCCCCGGGAGGGATTTCTCCGGGTGGACCTATGGGACCTACGAGACCAGGTTTTCCATCCACACCTCGTTCACCCTTTACGCCAGGAAAACCATTGCGTCCATCATTACCTAAGGAGGAATCTGTTAGTACTAATGCTTGATATCCATATGACTGGTGTTAATGATGATGTTGACAGTAGCTTTGTGAAAACTAGCTAAGCACATCTCATCAAACTTACCAGGCCTTCCTGGTAAACCAGGTGTCCCAGGTTGACCCTTGTCTCCTGGCTCTCCTGGTCTCCCTGGAGAACCTGGACCTCCAGGGGTGGCTCCAAGTACCACACCGGGTTCTCCTTTAGCTCCAGGCACACCTGGAAAACCATCTCTTCCTGGAGACCCTGGTAAGCCAGCATTAGTTGTTCCTGGTAAACCTGGATCTCCTCTGGGTCCAGGGAAACCTAACCATAACCATAAGAGTTTTTAAATTCAAATGCAATTATACCTTTAAATCTATGGCTAAGCAAGTTGACTAATTATGATGTGTAAGATTTTTGGTTAAATGGAGCACCCATTCACATTTGAGGATGTAACCTTACCCTGAGGTCCTGGCTGTCCTCCAAAGCCTGGTTCTCCTATCTCACCTTTTGGCCCATCAAACCCTGGTCGCCCGTTTACTCCCTGGGAACCAGGCTGACCCTTTGGCCCTAACACAGACATGTGCAAAATAACATGTTAAAATATTTCAAATGTGAATATATATATATATATATATATATATATATATATTAGAAATTCATTTACCTGGCACCCCCAGGACGTCCAGGGAATCCTGGATCTCCTTGTTCACCAGGAATCCTACAGGGCAGTGGTGTTCCTGTTGACATCCATATCATTGTCAGAATCATATAAAACTGTCAATGATGGTCCATTCCACACACACATGCCTTACATCTAACACTGACAGACTGTATAATGGTATTCTACTCTAAAAAGCCAGTATTAAAGGTGGGTGTTTGTGTTAATTGTTAGTTTAAAAAATGTATCTGAATATCTAAGATCAGTGAATGTTGGCTGACAAGAAAAAGGACAGGAGGGAATATATTGTAACTATGCAATTAACTATGCAATTACAATCCAGCATTACAATTTCATGAACTGTACAGACAATGAGAGTGATTCAAAAGCATATACAGTATAACTGACTGACATATATGAGCACACTCTAATATTGTGGAGGGCATTTCAGCTTACTTGCAGCTTTGGAGAAAATGATTTCAATTTTAAAAAAAGAAAAGTGCAGCTTAATTTTCAGCTTAAGTGCCTATATTAATTCTTCTGTAAAAACTCAATGTTATTTGAGCTGTAAAGTTGTCCAAATCATCATTACCAACATAATACCAGTAGGTGGATTTGTCTTTTTGTGTGTAGGATGCAAAAGTGTTAATTGGCTTTACATGATCAAAACAGAAAATCTTGGAAATAACTTTACACTTTAGTAAGTGACCAGGTTTTATGTAATTTTATTCTCCAAGGCTCATAATAAAAGATAACAGTGTGTATTTATTGTTGCAATGCATTGCTGCATAGACTTTTATTGTAAGTGGATGTACAGTAAAGGCAATTTTTGATTGTTTTTACAAACCAAAGGATAAGTCTGAACATCTTTAATGGTAAATGACGGTGTGTCACGGGTGTTGTTGATAAAACTGAACTAGTATTGGGACTGATGTAGAGTTGCTAAAGTAAGTATACAAAGCGAATTTGAGTAATAAGCCTTTGATGGTGTGTCAGGGTGTATAAAATATAAGAAAGGTTTATTTCCATACCTCAAAAAACAAAAACAAACAAAAAAACATAAGAAATAACCCCACCCTCCCCACAGTATAGTCTGCATATTAGAGCTAATAACATGCACAAAGATTGTTAAATGACTGGCAAAAGAGGGTTGTTATATGACAACTACCACTTTTCCAGAATGGCAGAAAACTAACTGGATTAGACATCTCAAGCTATAGGAAATTTATAAAAGTAAAAGTATGGTCAGGTTCGGTGGATATTCTACAGTTAAGCTGTCTGATGCAGTCAGGCCATTGGAAAATGATTTATTTTATACTGGCTGCAGCTCTGGGCTTCGCATCTCACCTCCCTCTTCCAAAGAGGCATCATTAAGCCCCGCCTGCCCACAGCTGTCACCTAGTCAGACAACATGCAAAGGCAAGAGAGATTGCAAGAGAAGCTGTCAATCAATCGGTTGATGAATCAATTCATTCGGGCAGCTTCAATAAGAAATCAAATGCATAAGCATGAAAATGATCAACCTTTAGTAGAGAAATAAAAAGCTCATTCAAATATTCCAGCACATTCGGTTAAGGCAGTGCAAATAAAGAAATCAAAAGGGGAACATGTGCATTGCTATGTCAAAGCCATTCCATTGCTGAGAGCGAGAGATGGAGAGCATGTGAAAGTATTTGGTGATTCAGACATGGGTGTAGAGACTTGGGATTCAATTGCATCTGCTCAATTTCTCTCCGAATGGAATGGCTTAGAAAGAGATCAAAAGTTCTGTTAGCACAGGCAAAATGTAAAGATTCATTTGCACACCCATTCACACTCACACACATCCAATGCTTGACAAGATGAATGCTTGTCAAGATGAAAAGTAGCAACCTCTAAACTGAAGCTCTCTCAACCTAGCTCATCTTAAACAATTCACTTATGCAATTCAGGATACCTATAGGAAAAAACAACTGAATATTCATTAATCAACTAAAATGAGGAAAGATCATGGCAATCTAACTTAATTAACTGTAAGACTGTTCTCTGGGATAAAAATGACCAAATGTTCCTGTTTTTAACTACTGTACTGACACTGCACTAAATTTTTACAAGCTAAGCAATGTAAACTAAGCTAAATATGCCAAATAAAGTTAAAAAAGGAGAAAACAACAAGGTCTTATTAGATCTAGTAATGCAGTTTTATTGTATTGGCCAATGCATATTGTTAAACTGTATTTCTGCATTATCAATAACTAAATAGGTTTAATTAGCCTACTTATGAAACATTTTGTACGTGAAGTTGTAACACTGTTTTATGCCTGTATTCGATATACAAATGTTTATGTCAACTGCTAATATTGACAAAATATTCTTTTATCCAGTAGTTTACATTCAGTTGTGTTCACAAAATATGAATATTTAAGCTACATAGTACATGTTCTTTATAAAAGGTATCACATACATTTTATGTGATCTTATTAATCAATAATAATAATGCCATAAAAATAATGTCATGTCAGCTGTATCCGCTTGTTAAGTCATGACGTAAGGAACGCCGTTTCTGGGTCCAAGCCTCGACTCGTTTCACTTGAGAATGCCATCGACGGCTGTTTATGAGCGCTATTTATTCATAATAAACATCAGTCATTTTAAAAAGTTAAACATTTTAAATACTTAGAGTCTACACAACAGTCTCCGTGCTGACAGCGTCACAGACAGTAATATTTTAACGATTTATAAAAGATGAATCATTGTCTGGCCATCTGGGATTTTGGTATGGAGATAAAGGTTATAATTATATATTTTTTGTACTATTACACCACATCGTGTATGTATATTAGCACCATTTGTTGTTTTCTTGTGGTATGAGATAGAGCGTTTGGACCCGGAAGCGCTGCCGCGTGACGTCAGACTTAACAACCGGATAATTTATTTTTTTTAAATAATCTATTTTATGCTGTGTAGTTATTGTAAAGTATTACTCAAGAGTTTTTCTACTTACCTGCAGAACCTTTAAGTCCAGGTGTTCCAGGAAGACCATTGAATCCAGGATCACCTTGTGACCCTTTGAACCCAGGTACACCGGGATAGCCAAAACCAGGATTGCCACTGGCACCGGGACGACCTTTGAACCCTGGGATCCCAGGAAAACCTTTATCTCCAGTCACCCCATAACCAGGGTCCCCCTGTAGAGAAAGAACTTGAAAATTTAGAGATGTTTAAAAATGTAGATGTCAATGTTTGAAAGTTGTACTAGAAGCAGAATTAGAACAAGCAATATTTTTTATGAGCAGTTACAAGTGTCGAGTAGGACAACATGTCTTCTTTGGCAGTAACTACGAAGCTGATGAAATTAAATGAAAGAAAGGATATGGAAAATTAGCCTATCCACTCACAGGTGGACCTGGTTGTCCAGGGAAGCCAGGAGATCCATCCCTTCCAGGGTTGCCGCTTACTCCAAGTGGCCCAGGAAGACCCTGCTGACCCAAATCACCTTTTTGTCCTTTTCCTTGAGGGATGAAAGAATTACCTTTCTCTCCTTTACGCCCATAAAAGCCTCTCTCACCCGCTCGACCCTAAAACAAAGCAAGACTCAATTAAAAATATAATTAGGTTGTTTCCTGATAAGCCCAGTTTTTCTCACAAGGATCAATTCTACAATAAAAACCTCAAAGCAGTTTATCCAGTTTTTTGTGATTCCACAATTGATGAATAAAATGCAAACTCAACAAAAGTTTTTTTTTTTCCCCCTTCAAATTTCTGGAAATTACCACCAAAAAAAATCTGTCATTTTGATCGCAAAATATAAATAAATAAATCCTAGTGAATCAAAGCACTAGCACACTTCATTCAAGCAATTTTTCTTAATTTTCACTCTCTTACATCAAAGCCCTGTGGTCCACGAGGTCCTGGGAAGCCTTGGTCACCAATTTCTCCCTTCACACCATTAGATCCTCGGAAACCTGGGATCCCTGGAGGCCCCTGAAGTCCTTGTTCACCCGTCGTTCCTCCACCCAAACAGTTGCAGTCACCATTTTCTCCTGCAGGGGCACAGGGTCAAGTACGGAAGTCCATGTGTGCCATTATTATTTTCTAATTTAAACTCAATACTTCTCATTTCAGTTCCTTACCTTTAAACCCTTTATAGCCTCTGTCTCCGGGAAATCCTCTTGGACCAGACTGACCCCGGAAACCAGGTAGTGCATTTGAGAACGCGTTTACTGGAAAACATAAAATAATAAGCAACCATCAGCTCATCTCATGATATAGATCTATGAACAAGTTCTGTTACACTGAAAAAAGTACTAACCTGCAGCTGCTTATTCAATGTGTTTCTACTTGATTTAACCCATAAAAATTACTTTTGTTGGTGTGATTTAATTTGTCAAATCTTGATTTGATTTTCAGTTCAATGAAACCAGTAAAGTTAATGTTACGAAATGAAGCACATTTTTAGGTCACATGAAATTAAGATGATGACCATCATATGCAAAAGCTTACATGAACTGCCCGGTGGTCCGGGGGGACCAGGAGGTCCTGAGAGTCCCTGACTTCCGGGAAGACCTTCAGGACCATAAGAATCCCGACCTGGGTTTCCCCTCTGTCCTTTGGGTCCACGACTACCAGGGAACCCAGAAATGCCAGGGCGACCTAAATAGACAACCAAAACTAACCGTTTATAATATTATAATATATAATATATATTATAATTATATATAATATATAATATATATAATATATAACAATATATATATATATATAATATATAACAAATAATATTGACATATAAATTCTGCAAAACTCACTGCCATGACATTAAAGTGTTGTGGATGGTTGCTAAGGTATTGCTATGTGGTTGCTAAGGAATTCTGAGTGATTGCGGTCGAAAGCCATTAAAAAGTCTGGGAAAACACCTTTTGTAGGTATCGATTTAAATTTATTATCGAATTTGTCATTATTTTACAATGTAATTGCATGGGGTTTTTTTGTAAATATTTTGTCCTAAAGACAAAAATATTAAGTCTGATCACTTAGAAAAGTCATAGTACATTCTCAAGATGTATGATTTGAGTCATAAAACATTAAAATGTATGTCATTAGTACCTGAGATAAAAACAGGTATTCCAGGAGGACCAGGAGGACCAGGCGGACCAGGCGGACCAGGAAAACCTGTATCCCCAGTTTGCCCCTGATAACCAGGAAAGCCAGGATCACCTTGAGGACCTAGGTACAAGCAAATTAAATAATCACTGAAGACTGTACATCAGGACACAAATGTGTGTATGTGTGTGCATGAGAGATTAGAAGAAGCAATTACCTGATAATTCATGTTTATGAAAGCATAACAAAGAGAAAAATATTTCTTAAAGATAAATAAAAGTGATTCCTGATACCTTTAATTCCATTTGTTGGTTCCAAAATCGGTCCAGGTGGACCTGGGTCTCCTCTGTCACCCTAAAAATATATTAAAAATATGCTGTTGTGTAACATATTTCTGCTTGTGACTTTTTTGTGTGATTTTTATTTTTTTTTCTTCTGTATTTTCTGGTTCTGCGTTCTTACTTTTGGGCCAGTAAAACCTGATTGGCCTGGAAAACCCGGATTCCCAGTGAAGCCCTACAGAGGAAACAGGAAATGGTTGGTATATAATAATCATATAGGAGGGAAATTGTTTCAATTGAAGCATTTCATATCTTACTTTTCTCCCTGGGAGCCCAGGAGGACCATTCAGACCAGGTGGACCCTGCCATATCGAATAATACATAAGAAGAAATTCAGGTAGATTCAAAACAAACACAGGATTTTACATTTGATATAAATATAAATGAAAAAAATGTGTACTTTATTTTCTAATACAGTACACAAACAAATTATGAGATGTAGTGTAAAATGACAAAGAACCATTTAAAATATTCTACCGAATGGTGAATCACGGAATGTACAGTAGAAGTAACAGGACCTACCCTCAAGCCTGGCAAGCCCAGGATTCCCTTTTCTCCAGTCTCACCTTTATAACCAAATGGGCCCTACACATGCACAAAAAATTAAGAGATTTGTGAGCCAGTTTCAAATAACAACATAGCAAAAATGAAATGGGATGAAAAGCTGTCTTTGATTACTAACTGTTGGTCCTGGTCTCCCGGGAAGACCTGGATTACCGGCATAGCCTTTTTCACCCTGAGGTAGAGAGAGAGAAAAGAGAAGAAAGAAGGCTGAGAATTCACAATGTCAGTTTGTGGTTTTTAAAAACATTTGTATCATATGTACCATGTGACTGGGCTGGGGATAAAGTAGCCTTTTTTACTCTTCCTGCAGATATTTAAACTGGGCTTTTTTATATGTACTAAAATATGTACTGTGAATGTCAAAAAAAAAGTTAACAAGAGAGTATCAATGATACTGATATTTCTAAGACATATTACACAATATTTGACACATTATGCAGCAATTTATAGTTTGCCTGAAAATCTACCCATTCAAACTGAATGTCCTGTGTTGTGTTTTGGGCTCCAAATGAAAATATTCTTAAAATTTCAACACATATATTATGTGTATGTTTGTTTTTGAAAGTTTCTTATGCTAACCAAGGCTGCATTTATTTGATTATTTAGTGCTCAAGATTAAGAAACACTTCTTATTATTGTCAATATTGAAAACAGCCATGCTGCTTAATATTTTGGAAGGAAAACAGTTATATATTTTTTCAGGATTTTTGATGAATAGAAAATTAAAATGAAAAACATTATATTTGAAATACAAATCTGTCGTAACAATTTAAATGTCTTTACTGTCACTTTTGATCAATTTAATTCATTCTTGCAGAATAAAATGACTTGAATGACTATGATATTCATAAATATAAATATACAGTGGCTGCATTCAAAAGCTTAGGCAGTTGAGTTGTTGCCTCACTACCTTATTAGGCAATGACTTTGCAGGAAGCGTTTGCGCATGAAACGGATTTCGCAGCATAACAGTTTAATAATCTACAGCAAAACAGCACGAGCTTTGGTGAGAACTAAACAAATATTTAATTACTTCAATAGTAATTTCTCGTTAGAAATGACATCAAAAGTGGAGAACGTTGGTCAAAAATGTACATTTACACACAAACTGACCACCAATCGCAACTTTAAGACACCATCTTTATTTTTTTAGCTCAACTGTCAGAATGGAATGCACAGGGTTGTGGGATATCAATGGCAGCCGAAGGATACATCTATGCTGCCTTCAAAAATCGAAGCCATCATGCCTTGATGCTTTCCTACAGTGAAATGCGTCCTCCAGTCCAAAGGCAGCGATTGTAAGCTTTCGGATGCAGCCAGTATTTCGAAAAGCAATTTTGACACCTTCAAATGAATTTCATTGTTCAGGCCATTAGATAATGATATTCATACATAAGTGTGGCTGAAGTGTCATCTTTTGGCCCACTGCAAATATGCACATATAATTTAAGACAGAATCTTCGGAAATATTAGACAAAAAATCATTTGTCACATGTGACTGAAATCACTACCAAACATGAAGAATTTACAAACACCACCCTCAACGTTCACCACAGGGTGAAGTATGGGAAGTATACAGTAAGCACGAGGTGGACGTCACCCTCCTGGATAGCAGGCCTGAGGTATGGAGTAAGTGGACAAAGAAACTGTAGAAAAGAAGTTGAGGAGGACGTGTCGATTGACGGCATCCTAGTTCTAGATCCTCGCAGCTGCGTTTTCCTCACAAACCTTAGTTCCTTTGTCTCCTTTTGGAAAGCCAACAAACTCCACCACTCCATTGCCCCGAGGGAGGCCTGGGTCACCGGGCTGGCCCACTTCTCCCTGGATACGGTAACCAAGGAAGAGAGATTTTTTTTATATGGGCAAGATGAGGTGTGATGGGGAGGCTGTTTGGAGACGGTAGCGGCGGAGCATGTTGAAGAGGTGGCATGTGGTGAGAAGTTTTTTTGGTTTTTGAAGAAAGACGTTAAGTGGACTATGACCACTGCCAAAGCAGCGGGGAGATCAGGGCGAGAAGGAGATGAATGGACACAGGAAGATTGAAGGAGTTTTGGTAATGAACCACACATTTAACACAATGGATGTGTCTATATCTCTCCCCATTCAATCATTACGAAACTAACCATCCCCCCTTTATACTGTCAGGATCTGTACGTGAAAACGTTTTTATGAATGTCAATCCCTTTTGATAAAATGTCTGAATGTTCCAGACCATTTTCCCTGGAGCGATGATGTGGTTCAGTGCCCTCCAACACTCCTCTCTCTCCCACCATCATTTCCTCTCACCCTGGCACTTCCCCTCCCTGGGTTGGCATCACCGCTCCCCTGTATGTTACCTTCTCTCCTTTGTTGATAGTGCTTATTGCTGGTGCGTTAAACTGAACGGCCGGATTGCCCCTGAGTCCCGGTAGACCAACATCCCCCTGAGATCCACAACACAGACATTTGACAAATTAGAGCCCAGGATTTTATCAGAGAGAAAGAGAGAGAGCGTGAGATAAGGAGTCAAGGTCAAGTAAGGGAAAAGCATAAAAGTAATAAGAAAGTTGTGAAGGACTGATGTGAAAGCAAAGGGTATTGAAAGAGTGTGAGAACAACAGGCAGAATAAACAGTGCAAAAATCTATATCTTTTTTTCCAGTAAAAATATCTCAACATCCTTAAAATATATATTCTGACTTCATACTTCTCACCTCAATAGAAAGCTTTTTTGTTTTGTTTTGTTTTAGTTTTAACAAATATAGTGAGGTTTATGCCTAAAACAAGAAAAAAAATTCTATTTATTTTTTTAAAAAGTTATTGTGACGAGCAGGGCGGGCGAGAACGAGGCCGGTGACGTGAGTGTAAGCGATCTTCGCCGTTCCCTCACAGTTATCTTCTCTGAAAAATCTTCATCTGATGCAATTTTGCATCTTAAGTAAATTTATCTTGTTTGAAAGACCCCATTTCATTCATTGATAAACAGTTTTCTATGTTTTTCCTGTGTTTGTGTTTTCCTATTAAAACAAGAAGTTTGTGTCATGTTTGAGAAACAGGCTTCAGTTACATCACAGCAATGAACCATATTTTGCTATTTGCTGGTCAGTAGTCAGTTCAAAATGGATTTAAAGGGATAGTCCACCCAAAAATGAACATTATGTCATAATTTACTTTCATTGCCTTTATGTCGTTCCAAATCTGTATGACTGATTTTCTTCTGCAGAACACACATTTTATATTTTGAAGAATGTTGGAAACTGTTTGAAAGTTTTGTTTCTCTTTGACTTCCATTGTATGGACAAAAAATACAATGGAAGTCAATGGGAACCAAAACTGGTTATCAACATTCTTCAAAATATAAAATGTGAGCAGCAGAAGAAAGTCAGTCATACAGATTTGGATGGACTATAACTTTAAATTGACCAAAAAAAAAAAAAAACAAAAAAACAGAATGTGTCAACATTTTTGTTCATGTTTCCCCAGAAGAAAAAGACTAAATAATATCTACTAAATGTGAATTTTATTTTTTTCTGTCAAAGCTTAGCATACACTAGCATATAGATGGAATATAACTTTATTTACATTTACATTTTTACTGGAAAACCAGATAAACAAAGAGAATGATGAAGAAAATCACTTTTTACAGAGAAAAAACAGGAAAGCAAGACAATGAAGTGATAGAGAATGACAGAAATGAAAAGTGAGAGCAGTAGGACTAAGGGCTCCTTTTGTAATAGTTACAGCTACAAACGCATGCATATTATTGGTGCACTCCTTTATTTTTAATTTATTTCATAGATCTATCTGACAATTTCAATTGATTGCATAATAGAACTATTGGTCCTTGTTTTCTCTTGTTCTTTGGGTTAAGTGTCCCAACCAAAGGAAACAAAGGCACACAGAAGATTGGAGCAGGTGATTCCAGCACCAGAACAGATCACTCAAAAACAGCAAATTGAATAGCAGCTCAGAGATTCCATGTGAAATATGACAATACTCCTACATTGACTTTACAAGTTATGACGAAACTGCTGGTGCTGTTCTGTAACCTATGAAATCTGTGAACTGCCATTCAAAAGTAAAGGAAAATACATTCCAAACTTGTAGTGTTACCATGCTTATTAGTAAGATTCAATTGTGTATGCAGAATTGAACATACCATAGGGATACACATTCCTTTACATTACAGGAAAAGGCTTTTACTATGTGTAGTGTGGGTTGAGATGAGTAGAAACATACTGAAGTTGGGTTAAAACATAAATGAAACAAGATAGGCATGCTGGGAGTACAGAACTATTTGGAGAAGAGGGAAGACAAGAAAATCTAGAGGTAGATGATAAGAATGAAAGAGTGATGTAGAGTTATTATGAAAAAGACAAAAGCAGTATAATCTTTTAATGTCCAATCCAAAAGACAGAAAGATCTTCTTAGCTAGCTTGTTATTAATCAGTCCCTGAGCAGACTAAAATACTACAAAAATACTAACTGAATGTTAAACTATAAACATTCTCTGAGTGTGCCAGTCTCGTTACAGAGAGTGGAGTTTTATCGTACAGTTATGTGAAAAAACGTTTAGATTTCACTTAGATTTAGAAATCAAAACGATAGGCTGTGACATGCTTAAAAAAACAAAAGATCACGAGCCATTCAATATGTCCAGCTCAGGCTTTCTGTTTCAACAGGAAATATGTCATTACAAGACAGAAAACTCAACACAAAATCAAGCAATTTTGGGGGAGTCTTTAATGTCATAGACACTCAGAGAAGTGTTTGTTTGTGGTGTTAAGCCAATTAACCACCAACAAACACATGCAATACATCTTCAGCAGAGAAAAGATTTAAAAAAAAAAATCTCATTAAAGGATTAGTTCACTTTCAAATAAAATTTTCCTGATAATCCCAGTGCCATCCAAGATGTCCATGTCCTTCTTTCTTCAGTCGAAAAGAAATTAAGGTTTTTGATGAAAACATTCCAGGATTATTCTCCTTGTAGTGGACTTCAATGGCCTCCAAGCGGTTGAAGGTCAAAATTACAGTTTCGGTGCAGCTTTAAAGGGCTTTAAACGATACCAGGCGAGGAATAAGGGTCTTATCTAGTGAAACGATCTGTCATTTTCGAAAAAAAATACAACTGTATATACTTTATAAACACATATGATCGCCTTCCAAGTGGTTCCGCCAAAACCACACTTTCGTATTCATCAAAAAGCTTACGCTGTATGTCCTACGCCTTCCCTATTCTACTTAAGCCGGGGACACACCTAACGATTAGCTGAAACATTCTAAGACTGAACTGAACACACATACCGATTGTTTCCTTCGACTGGAGCCGATTTATATACTCACACATGGAATTTGAACACCGACTGTAATCGCAGACTGAACGCAACTGCCTCTGACTGGACGCGTTTGAGCGCGATCAGTCATAAGTATCAATTTACATTCATAATCGGCCTTACAATCATTAAGTGTGTGCGCGGCTTTACAGAACGAATGCAGAGCCGGTTCCATTTTTTCCGTAAGTAGAATAGGGAAGGCGTAGGAAGTACAGCATAAGCTTTTTGAAGAATACGAAAGTGAAGAAAGAAAGACATGAACATTTTGGATGACATGGGGGTGAGTAAATAATCAGGAAAATTTTATTTGAAAGTGGACTAATCCTTTAAGACATTCAAACAAACATAAACAAACACCCAGGACTCAGCTAAATCTAAAATGCATCTTAAGTATTAACAGTATTGGATAAAAATTAGCATATTACCTGAACCTAATGATGAATGGGGAAAACTAAAAGCAATTGTGTGTGGAAGACTGCTTAGTTGTTGGCAAGTTGATGAAACCCATACCTTTTCGCCTGGCTCCCCTTTGTATCCTTGACCTGGACTTCCCTGTAGAATGAACAGAGACATTCAGCAAACTGTTATTTATGGTTTATTTATGGTTTTATTCCACAAAATAAAAAGTGTTGATACTACAATTTTAAGCAGACAACTATGTAATGATTGTAGTGTTTAATTCCAAAGCAAGTGTTCAAAAGTACATAAATGTTTGCACACTGCCCCCTGTCTGACAGGAGGATAAAGTATTTAACATGATAGGATCATGTAACATAAAACATGCAATGTCAAAACTGTTCCTTAGACATCAGAACTTACTGGAGGTCCAGGAGGACCAGGTGGACCAGGTAGACCCTGTGGAGGGAGAGAACGGTGAAATTACAGTCTTTATACAGTAGACAGATGGTCTAGATGGATGGACGGATGGATGTAATACGTACAGGAAATCCATCTGGACCTCGGGGCCCCAATGGACCTGGAAATCCTGCTGGACCTGGAGGGCCATCAGTCAAAAATGGCTAAGGATTTTAAAAGAATTTGAAATTACCAAAAGGCAACATTTGGTTTTTAGTACTTGAAGGTGCACATAAAGTCAAAATTGGCAATATTCAAAGTTTTCTGAAGCCATGTGATATCTTTGTGTGACAAACAGTCATTACTCACTGATAATCTTTACCATTATACAGCTCAATTCTTTTGATTCAATTTAGTTCAATAACTGTGTGAATGTTGCAAAGTTCATATATTTTTAAAATGACTTCAAAATCGTCTCTACAGTAAACAATAGTGTCATAATGCAGTTTAAGGTTTTGTTTTCTCATCCAATATATGTCAGTACAGTCAGATCTATAATATTTTCTGAATATTAATTGTCTTTTTCCACAAGTTAATGGGTCTCTTTTATGATTGTTTTATGGTGTTTGTTTGTTTGTTTGTTGTTTGTTGTTTTAAATCTCGAAAGCTCCAGTCCTCATTCATTAAAGGTACACTATGTAACTTTTTTGTCTACAATTAAATAGTCAATATATCATCAATCCTTACTATTTACTATGGTAAGCTTATTTTTTTAGGGTTTATATTTGAAACCTGACAAAGTGGTTTTCATGTGAAATTGCACACATAATTCACTCTTCTGTGTGTGTCTCGACATATCCGTAATGGAGAAAAGTTGCTCCAGCTACTTTGATGTGTGTATGGTGTGGGAGTGGCAAAGGTTAGTTGTTACAACGAGTGAGAAAGGTTGACATGTAGCAGCTAATCTTGAACCTCTGGGGAATCAGCTGTAAAAAAACCCCCAAAAAAACAAAGAAGAGAGTGTTCTTGCAAAAGAAAAGCGTGACAGAGCTAATAATAAAATGAGAATCAACACTGGCTTGGCTTTTGGTGGATGCCGAGATGTGGCATGAGTGAGGTATTTTATTGAACAGATAAACTGTCATATGTAACACTCTAACAGAGTTCAATGTAAAGCATTATCTAATGTAAAGGGTCATATTCATCTGCACAGTCACAAAGAGCTGAAGCACAACCAAAAAATGTTCTTGCACAAAATGCATGCAGTTTTGTTTTTAACCACTACAGAGAAAAAGTTATATAGTGTACCTTTAAACATGTTGGTGAGTAAATAATGATTTAATTCATCGGAGAACTACACCTCTTTTTAACACAGCTCTCAAATGTCAGTGACCAATGCCCATCTCATCCCCTCTTTATTAAAACAGCAGAAAAAGTTGTTAACCTCCTTATGTGTGGCCCACCTGAGTGGATTCAAAACCCACAGGTAATACAAAAGATGCATAAGGTGTTGAAAATGACGGAGGGATTTTCCCAGACAGGTCTGCACTCCACACCCAGGTTTACAACTAACTCACAACACATATTATTAACAGGGTTGGCAGTAAATGCCACATGTGGATGTGTGTATGAGTGTGTACATATTAAATGTTTGCATGTGTGATTTGCTTGAGTTTCATAAAGAATGAGTGTAACTTACTGGTAACCTATAATACGGCTCTCCTTTTTGACCTTTCTGACCAGGGTATCCCTATAATCAAAAAAAAAAAAGAAAAAAGTGAAACAAATATGAACACTATAGATCTATATATTTATATTATTAAAAATATAGATGTATATTGTTAAACAATCAGTAAACAATCAGTAATGACAATTTTCACAGCTATTAAATAGAATAAAAAAAACCAAGTATTACACTAATAAGCAACTGAGTATGTAACTTAATTGTAAAAAAAATAAAAATGAATATTTCTCTTGTTGTTATAGACACTGCAGTTGGCATTTGATAAGATGATTTCTTCAGTTATTAAGTGAAACTGCTACTTTTATTCAAATTTGTATATATTTGATGCTAACTCCATAACCCTAATCTTCTTGAAATGCACATTAAGCCCTTATACTTACAGGAGCACCAGGAATACCAGGAAATCCATCAACAGTTCTGCCACCTGGGTCACCTCGTGTGCCATTACAGCCATCGAGACCTGGGGGTCCCCTGGGCCCCTCCTGACCAGGGTGTCCCTGTACAGCATGGTAAAATCAGCTTAGTCAACCATTTTAAGAGAAGAGGTGAAATTATAGTAGAACTGTGTACTCACAGGAACACCATCATTTCCAGAAAACCCAGGAACACCCATTGGGCCCTGTCAAAAAATAAAACACAAAAAGGCATTTGTACTACAGCAGGACCCAACGCAGCAAGATTTGATGGGCGAATGCAGGAGAATAAACAACTAAAATAAACAACCAAATAAAATGATTTACAGGCGAAAGTGTGTATAAGCTAGCCTTCCTCTGCCTCTGCTTCTGATTGCAAATAACTGCTAGTCTAGGATCAGTTTTGTCCATAACAATAGCATATTGACGAAAAATTTAGCAAGCGATTCAGTGCGTATCTGTGTTTGCACTCTGGAGAGCATCAAAGGTTTCTATTTACAACATGCTTTTGCAGCTTTGAGCAAAATAACCAATCACAAATATATTTGTTTATTTCTTGAACGCAATGGCCAATCAGAGGTGAATCCACTCACTGGTCAAATCTCAGTGTTTTTGCTCAGTGCTGAGTTCTGCATGGACTATTTTACAGACATACTGAAAAAAATCTTTGTATACTTTTAACTACAGGCTTTTGCAACAACTAACAAAAAATAAAAATTATTTACAGGCGCAAGTGTGTATAAGCTAGTTTTCGCATAATATTAGTCTTTTGCATAACATTGCACCATTTTGTGCTTTTTTTGTCTTCAGAAAGATCTTTCTTCCTCCTCATATTGCATGAGAACTGTGACTTGATCAATAATGTGAAACCTCTTAAACAGGGTTTCCATTTACCTAAGAAAAACTATTTAACAAACCTGTCTGAGTTATCTAAAAAAAAAAAAAAACCCACTTTCTTTGAAAAACTAAAATCTGAACGTTTATTGTAGTGAAATCCCACTTGCATATTTGGAAAACAGTGTATTTCAGCACAGCAGTAATGGATATCTGTTATATGTGATAATTCCCCTACATTTACCAAAGAAATCTGACCTTATCTCCTTTTAGTCCAGAGGGCCCTTTGCGTCCTACATGGCCCTTTTCTCCTTTGGGCCCAACTGGTCCTGAGCCCCCAATGAAACCCTCAGGACCATTGCTGCCCACTTGTCCAAGTTCGCCCGGCCGCCCCTAGATGGAGACAAAAATTAATGCAGCAGTTAGAAATACAGATGCCACCTTAAAATGAATTGCTATGTTGTACTAACATTTGTAAGTCGCTTTGGATAAAAGTGTCTGCTATATTAATAAATCAAAATGTAGCATGAATCCTTTTTAAATTCAATTTACAGGATAAGTCTGTGCATGAGGGAATGCAGATAAACAAAAAACACTAAAATTATATCAAGTTATGACTTTAATCAAGCACTTTTTATCAAACTTTGAAGAAAAAAAAGAGAAAATACATGCAGAAAAAAATAAAGTTATATATAATATGTAGTATTTCATTTTTGTGTTTTAGTAAAACACTTTAAATATCAAGGAATAGCACAACCACTTGTTTGTCACTGGTAATACTCATTGCTGACCAAATGGTGGCGACACAATCCCACATTTTAACTCATTGCAGCTGGTCTCTCGACATGCAGTATATAATTATTGACAAAATTATTTAGGGCATTACTTATAAAAGGGCAAGTAAGTAATGTGTATTGAGAGTGGATATGATACTGGCCCCTAAAATGCAGCAATCCCTAAAAGGGATTCAAAGGGCTTCCAGAGAAGAGCCCAGATGTGACTGCAGGTACCCATTACAAGTATGAAGACTGGCCAGAGATAACCACTCAATCAGACACCTATTATGAAGTATTTGAACATAAAACAAGACTTTAACTGAAGATGGTGTCCGTGTTTGCTCTATTCCGATTCTGGTCTGTCTACCTCCTTTACATTCCTGTCTTAACTACATTGTCCTGTAAAGGCAAAAAGATCCTAAAATTATACTAGCTCTGGTGACCCATTAGGTGACTGATCAACTGAGCATAAACCTTTTTAATTGATGTTTCCATATATTACTAGGAAGATAAGGACCAAGGAGAGATCACTTACTGCATGCCTCAATGTATGATTAATCTAGTGCAATGTTCAGTCTGTGAAGAATGTTGTGTAATTTTTTTTTGTATAAAACATACTGTAACAATGAACATATGAGGCGTGTTGTCAAATGGCCTTAGGAAAAATGCATGTCTTGAAAGCAGACACTTCAAAACGAACCTTAAATTCAAAATACGATGTCTAATGCAACTGCTGGTGTGGGAAGCAGGCTTTCAACTTCACTGGAAATGGAGTATTAAGATTTTGCATCTCACCACATGGTACAATATTACAAACAAACAAAAAACAAGATCAAGGATCTGCAGTCTTAACAGGATTACAGCCACAAAAACAAATATAGCTGCGAGCAGCGATGGCGGGCCCAAGCCCGGTGGCACCGCCACCCCGGTGGCTTCAGGGCAACTGTGCACAGCGGGCAATAGGCACTTAAAACGGTTAAACATCAAAGGACTATGTCAAATTCACTCCACATTTACTGCACTACAAGGTGCCACTATAGAGCCCCTCCTCCCTGCCCATTTTCAAAGGATTACATGTGCCAAGTTTTAACATTATTCTGATGAATTTTGAAGCAAATCAGGTAAAAATAAGAGGGTGATCTCAATGTATGCTGAAAGTGACACATTTTCTGCTTCCAGTTGGTGGCGCTATTACTTTGAATCACAATAGTCACATCCATGTGATCAGCCTTGTACAACGAAGACTAAGCCGAAGTTTCATCAAAATCAATTAATGTATGCAGAAGTTATAACACTTTGTTTCCCTTTTCTTGCCATAAATTCGTTGCCTCGCCACGGCCAAACCGTTTGAGATATCCAAAATCCGTTTGCAATTAAACAACTTCAATGTGTTAGCAACAAGTTAAAAAAAGTTTGGTGTAAATTGGATAAACCCTGTAGGAGCAGTAGTATAAAATTCATAGCCTGTTTTTTCAAAAAATTAACATTCAAACCAAAATAGCTGACTTCCTGTTGGTCGGAGCTAATGAATGTAAATTAGAAAATTGTCCGGCTTGATGAGAACAATATGTGTACCGAGTTTGGTGATTGTAGGAAAAACTAACCCCCCCACTTTTGTCAAAAGGTGGCGCTACTGAGCCCCTCCACCACGCCCATTTCTATGGCTTTGTCCATGTCTACTGGTTGACAATATTGATGTGTGTGTCGAGTTTCATGCAATTTGAAGCATGTTAAGAGCCTCAAAAACACTCAAGAATATTATTACAGTTTGACCTGTTGCCATGGCAACAATATTTCAAATATCAAAAATCCTGTCATAGGTCTACATCTGCTGTGTATTGACATTACACTGATGAAGTTTGAAGCAAATCAGGTAAAAATAAGAGGGTGATCTCAAAACATTTCAAAAAAGTGATACACTTCCTGCTGCCAGTTGGTGGCGCTATAACTTTGACTCACAATAGTCACATCCATGTGATCAGACTCCTATAACGAACACACTCGTGAAGTTTCATAAAGATCAATATATGTATGCAGACGTTATAACACATTTCCTGTTTCCTTTTTCTCGCCATAAATTCGTTGCCTCGCCACGGCCAAACCGTTCGAGATATCAAAAATCCCCTGGCAATTTTTAATCATCAGTGTCTTGACTTCATGCTGACCGAGTTTGGTGGCGATCGGATTAATCGTCTAGGAGGAGTATATCAAATTCCAGAGCATGCGTTTTTCAAACAACCCTTAATAGCTGACTTCCTGTTGGCGTGGTGTTTAACTTAGAGCACGAAAGTTGTTCGGCCCGATGAGGTCTATATGTGTACTGAGTTTCATACTAATACGTGCAAGCGTGTTTAATATATGGACCAAATTTTCAGACTTTTTTCAAGGGGGCGCTGTCGAGCCCCCCTGCCACGCCCGGGTACCAGCCTCTCCGGCGTCCTAATGGCCGCGGATTCCAATGTGTGTGCCAATTTTCAAGAGTTTTTGAGCATGTTAAGGCCCCCAAAAAGCCCCGGAAGACGGAAAAAAAAATAAAAAAAAAAATAAAAAAATAAATAATAAATATAGCTGCGAGCAGCGATGGCGGGCCCAAGCCCGGTGGCACCGCCACCCCGGTGGCTTCAGGGCAACTGTGCACAGCGGGCAATAGGCACTTAAAACGGTTAAACATCAAAGGACTATGTCAAATTCACTCCACATTTACTGCACTACAAGGTGCCACTATAGAGCCCCTCCTCCCTGCCCATTTTCAAAGGATTACATGTGCCAAGTTTTAACATTATTCTGATGAATTTTGAAGCAAATCAGGTAAAAATAAGAGGGTGATCTCAATGTATGCTGAAAGTGACACATTTTCTGCTTCCAGTTGGTGGCGCTATTACTTTGAATCACAATAGTCACATCCATGTGATCAGCCTTGTACAACGAAGACTAAGCCGAAGTTTCATCAAAATCAATTAATGTATGCAGAAGTTATAACACTTTGTTTCCCTTTTCTTGCCATAAATTCGTTGCCTCGCCACGGCCAAACCGTTTGAGATATCCAAAATCCGTTTGCAATTAAACAACTTCAATGTGTTAGCAACAAGTTAAAAAAAGTTTGGTGTAAATTGGATAAACCCTGTAGGAGCAGTAGTATAAAATTCATAGCCTGTTTTTTCAAAAAATTAACATTCAAACCAAAATAGCTGACTTCCTGTTGGTCGGAGCTAATGAATGTAAATTAGAAAATTGTCCGGCTTGATGAGAACAATATGTGTACCGAGTTTGGTGATTGTAGGAAAAACTAACCCCCCCACTTTTGTCAAAAGGTGGCGCTACTGAGCCCCTCCACCACGCCCATTTCTATGGCTTTGTCCATGTCTACTGGTTGACAATATTGATGTGTGTGTCGAGTTTCATGCAATTTGAAGCATGTTAAGAGCCTCAAAAACACTCAAGAATATTATTACAGTTTGACCTGTTGCCATGGCAACAATATTTCAAATATCAAAAATCCTGTCATAGGTCTACATCTGCTGTGTATTGACATTACACTGATGAAGTTTGAAGCAAATCAGGTAAAAATAAGAGGGTGATCTCAAAACATTTCAAAAAGTGATACACTTCCTGCTGCCAGTTGGTGGCGCTATAACTTTGACTCACAATAGTCACATCCATGTGATCAGACTCCTATAACGAACACACTCGTGAAGTTTCATAAAGATCAATATATGTATGCAGACGTTATAACACATTTCCTGTTTCCTTTTTCTCGCCATAAATTCGTTGCCTCGCCACGGCCAAACCGTTCGAGATATCAAAAATCCCCTGGCAATTTTTAATCATCAGTGTCTTGACTTCATGCTGACCGAGTTTGGTGGCGATCGGATTAATCGTCTAGGAGGAGTATATCAAATTCCAGAGCATGCGTTTTTCAAACAACCCTTAATAGCTGACTTCCTGTTGGCGTGGTGTTTAACTTAGAGCACGAAAGTTGTTCGGCCCGATGAGGTCTATATGTGTACTGAGTTTCATACTAATACGTGCAAGCGTGTTTAATATATGGACCAAATTTTCAGACTTTTTTCAAGGGGCGCTGTCGAGCCCCCCTGCCACGCCCGGGTACCAGCCTCTCCGGCGTCCTAATGGCCGCGGATTCCAATGTGTGTGCCAATTTTCAAGAGTTTTTGAGCATGTTAAGGCCCCCAAAAAGCCCCGGAAGACGGAAAAAAAATAAAAAAAAAAAAAAAAAAAAAAATAATAATAATCCTTAGAAGAACAAGAGGGCCCTGCGCGAATTTTCGCTTGGGCCCTAAAAATCCCACAATCCTTGGGGGTGTATGCATCCATATGCCATTACAGGGTGTTTTTTTCAGTGGACTTCTGCCATAAGAAAGAATTATAGAGCATTAGTGTGGAAACACAGAAAAAGAGAATAGAAAGTGCAGATGTTTCAAAGCAACTTTGTAGGGAGTTTCTTTTTAAACATTTAATGTGGTTTCACATTATCCTTCAAGCTATTCCTCTAACAGCAATGGAGGTGGAAGGAAGGAATGTGTCAATTCTTGCCCACATCAGCCATCAGAGGCTTAACATTTAATCTGAGGCTAAACCAGACAAGCAGTCTTGGTTTGAGATTTAAAAGTGGTTGGTATTGGGAAACCACCAAGAATTAAACAAGATCTGTGTGCAGTTGAGCAATATATATAAGTAGTATAATTAAAAACAAAACAAAACAAGAAACAGTTTATTTAAATTCTTATATAAGATTTCCCACATTTTTTCAGTGGAAGACATAGGAGCACAGGCAAACAAACAAATCAGCAAAATGAGCAAAACATACTTTATAGAGTGACCTGGGTAATATATAGCACTAGGGGGCGTCAGCAATGTTCTAAGGGTGCTACAGGATGAATAATTTACATTGATAACTTATTATAATATATTAAAATAATCAAACTCTAAATTAAAATGCCAAAAAGAACATAAAATAAATTCAAATCATATTTCTCCCTGCATAAACTTCGGTTTCCTGTCTTCTGCATTTGCATATGTATGAGTGAAAGTCAGTGGAATGAAAAGTGTAGTGTGCCCCTTTAGATGTCGCTTGCAATCCCAAAGACCTTGATTAGCTGGTACAGGTGTGTTAATAGAGTGCTACAGTTTTTGGATAAATTCCTGAAATAAGGTCTGTGGTGAACACAAGCTCAAGAAATTTTCACATTTTATAAAATACATCAGTAACAGCCTCTTGTGATTTTTTTAATGCTTTTACTTGTCTTGAAAAAAGCGGTTGCTAACAAGTGACTAAATGGGACTACAAAGGTTGTCAGGGACATTAAATATCATCGCATCAAACAGGTAATCTCATCTACACACTGTAGTCTGCTTTCACAGCTTTGATGTGTTTAAAATCATGCTCTTGCAAACTATTACAACTTGAACTTTCAGGGAAAATGTTTTGTAAATAAAGACTGAAAGAGTTGTCAGATTCTTAGAGGTGGTGGAGTTTGAAGTCATGCAACTGTAGTGTAGCTTGTTTATAGCCTACATTTAGCTTTTTACTTCTGCCGATTGTATTTAGGCTTTGAAATTCTTAAAAGAACCATAAACTTTTGTTAGTCACAGAGCTTATTTTCTGCAGTAATCCAAAAGCCATTGGAAAAATCCTATAGGGTTTAGGTCGAAGGAACCAGGGTGAACCAGCATTCCGGGTTGGCCTACAAAAATATTTCATCACTGCAACACTCTATTAGCTCTGGAGAAAGGAAGAAAGGCAGCCCTCAAGGAACAGAAATGGACATAGATTGGCAACTTTGGCATGGGCAACATGCATTTTCTTCAGAAAACAGAAATTTAGTTGTTTCTGTTGAGTCAACTCTTCTGATGATGATTTGAACTGCATTCCACCACCAAGCGAATGCACTGGACAAGTGAAATACCTTAAAAATCACTATTCGTCTCTATTAACGGAGGGCATTACAAGACCATGATCGGCTCTCACCTGTCTCCTTCACACTTTGCTTCATAGGGTTTCAAATTGTAAACACCGATATTAACCACACGAAGATGGAAAAAGTGACTTCCAGCCACATTAATGCCCACTAGACTGCTTCGTTTGTGGCACAAATCTGCCCCCTCACAATGGACACAATAGAACTCATTCTGCCTTTCTAAGCCAGCCAGTCTTACTCGCCTGGCTAGTGAGCATGCACCTCACTTCCTGTCGGAACGTCCAACAGAATCCATGAGCCAACAGATTCCCCCGGCTCAGTCCTGTTGGCTCTGAGGATTTGGTAGGAACCATTGTTCGTGGGCAGCGAGGCTCAGGCCTGATTTTACCTGTCGCGCCATGTGTTCATCGGGAGCGGTGATGGAAGCAGCGCTAGGAAACACATCAAAAAGGGCTAGGGTGCGGACTGAGTGATTCAGCCTCGATAACCAAATTTCTCGAAGTGCACCACCCCGAAAGTAGAAGCGAAAGAAGCAGCCGTGCCAGGCAGACAGCAGTGAAAACACACACGCACTGACTCAGCAGTCTTTCTCTTGTTCAAAGTTTAACCCTGAAGGCATGCTAATGTGATAGAGTCACAATGTGTTTAAGTGTGCGTGCAACATTTATAAACAGCTTGCCATGTAATGATTTAATGATTTCGTGTGAGACCTTCATCACAAAACATCAACAGTACTTAAAGCTTTCATAGACTTTCTGGAAACATTTACCTAGTTTGTTTATTGTCTCTATCAACTCATTTTTCAGCATACTATAAACAAGTATGTGCCTGATTGGATGATTTCAGTATTAAATGTGTGTATAAACATCCTCCATATATAACCATGGAGAAGTTCATCATGAGAGTATATACCTAAAAGACCATAGAACTGATATTTCAAATCTGTTACTGTGAAGATTTTTTTTTTTTTTTTAAATAATTTATAAATTATTTAAAAAAATAAACAAAATAACTAGTGACAATTGTTATTTAGAGGTCACAATTTTTTCCATTTAACATTTTGGATAATAAATTGCTATTCAATCAGAATTTAGTAAATAAAGTTGCACACACACACACGCACACAAACATGATGAGGCTGTCAGCACAGGCTTATTGCAATTTTCAATCACATCAAACATTACTAATTTTTTTTTTTAAACAAAGAAATTAGAACCATGACAAAGACACTTAAAAACTCCATGAACAATGCGTACAATAACAATGCTGGAGGCAAAGAATGAAAAGGTTTAAAAAAAAAAAGAGATGGAGAGAGAGCTATGTTAACATCACAGTATTTTGCAATCTACCAGCATATAGGTCATAAAATTTCACTGCTGTAACCTCATATCAGATTATTCATCTGATATCTGATATCAGATACCATCATTATATCTTACGTACATTTATAGTCCTATTACATATATGCTAGTGTGAATATCTGTGATGTGTTAAACCCACATCCAAGTGTTACATGTTTTATAAACATTCATTTTTGCCCTGGTACTTACATATGATCCCCAGTAGGGGACAGTCTTATTTCCAAAGACACAACTGAGGTTGCATGCAAAGAAAGTGTAGTTTATAACTAAGCCATTTTCTAACAATTTCAACCTGTTAGATCAAGACATCACCCCAGGGGTCAAAAGTTACAAGGGCCAAAGATCATGTTGGGGTCTGTGTGAAAATGACCTCTCACCTCCTTTCATCTCATTATAAATGATATTTGCCTTAGAATAACAACAAAGACAAGGATACAAAATGCAAAAAACAGGAAGTCTAAATCATTTATATCTAAATCTTGTTAACACTCAAATACAATTGGTTAATCTAAACAAGTAAGGACTGTTTAGACTCTGCTGGTTAATACCTCTTGATCTGGATCAACACGACACCTGGCTGCTCACAGTAAGTGTGCTTACATACACTTTAAATATTTGATTTCAGACTAAATCAATAATTCATCATGTAAAAAAATATGTTCTAAAAGCTTTGGCTAACATTCCATGGAATTGTTATGGAAATGTTCAAAATGATTTTTTATGTGAACATTAAGGGAAAATTCCATTTCATCATTATGGGAATGTTACATTCAGGAACATTATGGACATGTTACATTTGAATGTTCTCTGAACATTCTGAAACAAGTAGTGACATTTTTGTTACTAAAAATGTTTAAAAAAAAATGTCCAACTAAAATGTTTCAGAACAAACATTTTTAAAACATTATTAAGGACCAGGTAACTCTTAACGACTATTCTATTAACGTTACTGGAAGAACATCTATTCTTTAACTTTGAGAGAACAAGAATGTTAGCTAAAGTTCTGAGACCGTTCCCTGTTAGCTGGGTTAGTCCAACTAAAATCATACAAGTCTGTACTAGTTTCATCCACCATGTATGTTAATTACAGTATAATTGGCCTCTGCATTGTGTGCGAGCAGAGGTGACGTACGACTATGTGAAAAACCTTTGTAGTATGATTATAACTGGCTGCACATGTAAATGCACTTAGTGCAGGAAGCAGCTATGGGTTTTGTCCCTCAAGCATGTCTCTCTCTAGTCAAGATGTTTGGGTAAATCGTCTGTAGCCAAAACATAACTCACGTTTGTTTGGATTTTGGTTGTGCTTGGGGGAGACTCCTCTAAACAAAGAAACATATAGGGATAAAACAGATAACAAAAACGTGGGATAGCATGTCTGTGTTTTATGTGATCCCCATGTATTGTAAAAACTGAACATGTACAGCTGTTACCTTAAAGGGTTTACCCATAAATGAAAACTGTAATAATTTACCTACACTCATGTCATTCTAAGATCATAAGACTTTCATTCATCCCCAAAATGCAAATGAAGATATATTGTATGAAACCTTTCCGTCCCTCCATTGAAAGCCCTTTCCACCAAAACTTTGATGCTTTAAATAGGTTATAAATGATTGTAAAAGTAATCAAGTGATTTAAACAGTCTTTTGAAGAGACACAGTCTGTTTTTAGTGTAGTTTTGGGTGAATGATCTTTCAATGGAGGGACAGAAATCTCTCTGGTTTCATTAAAACTATCTTCTTTTATGTTTCAAAGATAAATGGAAATCTTAAGGGTTTGAAACAACATGAGGGTGAGCAAATGATGAGAGAATTTTGGGTGAACTATCCCTTTAAGGAACATGATCTGACCCCTTATCTAGAAATCTACATGCAGGTCCGTCCTTAACATCAGTTCTGATCATCTCAGTATGAAATCAAAGAGAAAGAAAGAACATTTCAGCATAAACAGACACACAAAAACTATTGATATGATTTAATTTGAGAATAATGAATAATAATTTGTGATAAGACTAATGTAGTGTGTAATGCAAGAAAAACAAATTTCATATTGTACATTACATTACATACTATCTATGCACATGCCTGTATTCAGACAAAGTGTCTTTTTATAAACCTAATCAAGAGTAAATTTCTAAAGTCTCATGTTCTAAGAGTGGACAGACTGAGTAAAGATGGCTAAAGTGGTCACACATGCTCTGCACACATGAAAGCCAGTGTTGCTTTTCTTTGGCTGCCCTTAACCCAACCATTATGTCAGCATCCTACAACCTCTGACCTGTCTGGAAGCGGATGTTATTGGTCCAAATGAGATTAGTATGGGCGCCTGTTTTTGTTGGGTGGCTGACCAAAGAAGAATGCTCTTTTTTAAGATGGCTCATCATGGCTGATGTTTGTCTTTAAGGAGGGTTCAGAGACAGCTGGAAACAGATGCTCGAGGAATGGCCTCATGCAGGCAGGTGTATTCCTTTGACGTATTTGTCTGAGATCTATGGATGTAACACTTGGAAGTCCTACTGATTCTTGAGACATGAGATAATGTTAAAGCAGCAACATTTTCACTTTAAAATTAATCAAGAGTTGATCATTAGAATGTTCTAATGTGTACACCAATGTATACAATTTCATGTGGTTTAAATCAAATTCATGACATTTCATTATCCCCTCACTACCACTTGTCCACAGATCACAACTCAATACTTCATACAGTTTAATATACACACATCAAAAGTTTGACGTTTGTAAAACTGTTTTGTTTTTTTCTTTTTTAAAGGATGCATTAAATTGACCAAAGGTGACAGAAAAGACTTGTTCATTGTTACAAAAAAATTCAAATAAAAAATCTGCTCTTTTGAACTTTTTATTCATCAAAAGGTCCTGAAAAAAGCACCATGTTTTGCAGCCTTGTCATCTAGCCTTGGTGAGCACAAAAGACTCAAGAGATTCAAAAACATAAGAAAAAAATATATAAAAATTCGACCCCAAACCTTTAAACGGCAGTGTACAGTATATATAAAACTATCTGTAGTAGCATAGAAAAACAAAGAGTTTCAAAACATTTGATACATGTGACACAATATATGGTTAAATGTGCCACATTGGTTAGCTTTTTCTTAAGGTTCTTTCACATACCTTGCAGCTAGGTTTGCATAGGGTTTCACCTTGCTGGTATGGGAGTTTCTATGTATTAAATTTCAGATTCTTTGCTGTGATTTGAAAAATAGGAAAAGAATTAGTCTGAATGTATGTGTATTTAAGGCAAGTCAAGTAAAGCCTATTTTGCTATTTCTTTGTCCCTCAATCCCTATTGCTATTTCTTATTGATGATTTAAACTAAAGCTTAACATTATTTTGCATATTTTCCCCTAAATTATAGTGCAAATAAATATATGGTTAACTTTCCCTTTTTTTATCCTCATCTGAAGCAGACATTCCCAGTACGGCTGACTGCACTTTTCAGAGCTCACTCACTTTGCATCGCATCACATTGGCTCTTGTTGATTTTGGGGGCCAGAGCTCTATTGGTGGTGGTGAAGTCAGGCTCAAAGATGGTTTACCCACTCTGGCCATGTCTTTTGTGTAGATGGATTACTGGAATCAAAGGTAATGGCAGCTTAACAACCACATCGATTTTTTCTACCCTGGACACTGACTGCAGCTCAATTCAAACTTGACACTGTGCCCACTTTTAAGTCAGGGTTGGGTGCATTGAGTTGCAAGGGTTCGGCAGAGCAAGGTCTGGGTCACGAGGTCTCTGTCATGAGTAGACTGATGTTAAACAACTTGTGTTGCTCTGAGTATATCGCTAAATGATGACTCAAGGCCAGAACAAAGAGAGCTATGAGTCTGTTCTTCCAATGACTATGGAAATACACTATCTTCCTCCACACTTGACACTGAAATTAAACTAGCAGACTAAACCATGTGGAAACATCCTGTTCTTTCTTTTATGGTCATTTTTTTGCCACTCCTGCCTGTGGAAAACACTGCATCACTTAAATGCAAATAAATCATGTTGTACGCACATGTCATTGTTTATGTCAGGAAAGCATGTGGCAACTTTTGACTTTGTTTGTCCTCCTGTTTGTTTAATTACAGTTTGTGGTTCCAAACAGTAAAATGAGCACTGATTTTAAATATTATGTAGTAGCACATGGAAAACATGCAAGAGACTATGACTGGCATGTGTGCTCTTGTGCTCATAAAATGCATCTCTCATCTTGTAGGTGTGAATGGAACACAATAAATAATAAATCTGACCTTGAGATCAGTTCTGTCTTGCATGCCAACATCTTGGCATGCTCCAGGGAAGATGGAACGGATGCGGTATGAACCACGAGCATTCTCTGTGAGTGCATGTCTGTGTTTGTTTGTGTGGTAACTGTTTACTCTGAGCTCTCAACAGAAAAGAGAGAAGAAAAAAAATCCTGATTTTGATTGAAGAATGAAAAAGGCAAAAGCTACTTTATGGTGTATTAAATCTAATATGAAAAAGATCACTGTGTTGCACTTTAAACTGTCACCTGCATTACACAAAACAACTTCATCTCATGTGAGTTTATTAGTTATATCTTTAGGTGAAAAAAAGAGTGTTTATATGTCTGGGGTTTGTGATGATGTTTAAGATTTGAGAAATACAGCATACACACAATCTCACATTGCTTTGCTTTTATTCATCATCTTATGAGACTGTAGTTTTAAACTGTGCCATATAAAGAACATTATCAACCAGTTTGTCTGTACTTTTGGTTTGTGGGTGTTGGTGTGCTGTGGTTTGACCAGCATCACATGTCATGTGCCTGGTGATTCATGGAAAAATTATATTTAAGAAAGCCATTAAGATAAAATTGTATTATGTGGATGTGTGTTAAAGTGATGATGCCTACTGTATTTCAGACCCTCATGGTAATGATACTTTAATGAATTGTGAAAAAAATTTCTATCTTTGCGCAATCATTGTTGCAACTGATATCTCACTCAATTCATGTGCATCAAAATACACCTATGCATGCAGTACCGTTCAAAAGTTTTTAAATGTTCTTAAAAGAAGTCTCTTGTGCTCACCAAGGTTGCATTTATTATTTGATCAAAAACACAGTAAACTGTGATGCAAAGCTGAATTTTCAGCATCATTCCTCCAGTCTTTCGTGTCACATGATCCTTTAGAAATCATTCTAATATGTTGATTTGCTGCTCAAAACACGTTGCTGTTATTATTATCATTATTATCAATACTGAAAACAGTTGTGCTGTTGTACTTTTGTAGAAACCGTGTTACATTTTTTTCAGGATCCTTGATTAATAGAACAGCATTTATTTGACACAGAAATGTTTTCTAGTAAAAGTCTTAATGATCTTTTCACTGATCAACATAATGCATCCTTGCTGAATAAAAGTATTTGATTCTTTTAAAGAATAAAGTGTATTTTTCAGCATTCATTTCTATTTCTAGTATCCAAAGAAATGTCATTGTCTTTCTATAAGGTTTACTTTCAGCATTTCTAGAAAGTGACATGTCCGTGATTATATGCAAATCCTAATGTTTGCTTTTGAAAGAGCTGGCTGTAAACATATCATTAAAATCAGCAATCAGTCATGGCACACTGACTGGGTGAGCAGGATTCAACAGTGACCTGGATAAACTCCAAAGTCATATCAGTTCTGGAGACACGTCTTCTTGGCAAACACCCACCTCTTTTACTGCCTCACATCTTTGTGATTGACAACCTTAAGTGGCCTTAAACTATATCTACAGGGTATGAATATTTCTGTTCCTGCTCTTGATTCTAGCATTGTAAAGACATGTACTTTGCCAAATAACTTCTATTTAACAGTGTAACTTTTTTGCCAACATGTCTAAGGTGTGAATAACTAATCTAGATTCTAAATAAAGAATTTCCTTATTTGTTTTTTTAGCATAAATAGTGAACATGACAATGCATTCAAGTCTAATTTTTAGACTCTACTGTCTACAAAGTTATTTTGCAAACACTCAAATAAGATGTGTTTGTTCAATCAGTGTGATATCTGGTTTATGCATTGGTTGCTGTAGCAATGATGTAGGCGTTAGCACAATGCCAAGTGACTTTCTTCGACAACAACATGAAAAGAGTACATGAAAAGAGCAGTAAAACTGCTTTTGCTTTCTGCTTTCGGAAATTTTGCCTCAGCAGTTCCTTAGGCGCATGGGAAAATGTGTCTTGTGAAGAAGAAATAAGATTTCATTGTATTCTGACAAGTAAAGAGTTTAAAGTTTCTTAACTTAGTTGCATCGCTGAACACATCCACTATCTGTTCACTTTATCTGTGTTGGTTGTAGTTTTGGCTGTCATCTAATCAATTTTTGTAGCCTGAACAGCACTTAAAAACATATAAAATTCTTTTTTTAATATTTACAAAGCTGATCCTGTTTTGCAATAGATGACAGCCAAAACTACAACCAACACAGATAAAGTGAACAGATAGTGGATGTGTTCAGCGATGCAACTAAGTTAAGCAACTTTAAACTCTTATTTCTAACTGCAGTACATCTTATTTGTGATCAGATTGTTTACATGCTGTTACCAACAGTACAGTGACCTTGTGACTTTCAGCGTTATGTGTGAACGGCATCTGAGGGGCCGTTTGCATGACGCCGTTTTCAACTAAAAAAGTAAAACGTTTTGGCCACTCGTTTACACGATTTTGGGGGCCTGAAAATGCAAACTTTTGAAAACAGGTATCAAGTTTTTGAAAACTATACCATTATTGTTCCCATGGAAACTACAAAAACGTGAATTTGTGAAAATGGTTAAAGGATTAGTTCACTTTTAAATAAACTTTTGCTGATAATTTACTCACCCCTATGTCATCCAAGATGTCCATGTCTTTCTTTCTTCAGTCGAAAAGAAATTAAGATTTTTGATGTAAATATTCTAGGATTTTTCATTCATTTCAATGGGCACCAAATGGTTGAAGGTCCAAATGGCAGTTTCAGTGCAGCTTCAAAGGGCTTTAAACGACACCAGACGATACCAGACGATGAATAAGGGTCTTATCTATCGAAACGATCGGTCATTTAAAAAAAAACAATTAAAAAGTCTAAGTTTTATAAGCACAAATGCTAGCTTTGCTCTTTTCTCCGATGCGCGTTTGTGACGTCACGTAATACGCAATTACGCTGAAAAGGTCACAGTTGACGTAGGCGTAGCAACCAGTTTCATTCGCTCAGGATTGTGCATAGGAAATCTATGAAAAGTCACAAATTTCTGTCCTGACAAAAATGTTCTTTTAGGCTTTCTAATATTAAAACACCCAGGATACGCACACCTTTCAAGCGTGAGTTTAAAATATTCTAACTGACCGCCAGAGTGAGTTTTTTTTTAAGGCGACCCTTATTTTAGAACGTTTGCCCTTATTGTTTCCATGGCGACGCGTGCGTGTCACGAGCGCTGAACGTAGCCACTATAACACTATGAGAGATGGATCATATTTAAAATATTCGCAAACTTGCTTACATGTCTTCAACTATATGATATTCCGATTCTCAAATATGAGTGTGTTTTGTCGTTTAAAACCTTTATAAATCATCTTTATCTTGATCTATAATGCGAGATGGGCACCGCCATCTTAGTTTGCACTGCAGTTCACAGAGTTCTGTCAGTCTGATTTACAGCAGGTGAATACATCAGTTTCTCCTGAAATATATGCAAGTGGCTGGTGAACTGGAAGAATAAGAGAGTAAACTTTATAGTTACTTAGACCCATTATGTGTGTCTGATATGAATAAATGTCGGCAAATTATATTTGAATTCACTGTTTATTGATGCTTCCACTGACGTCTGACATCAGTGTGTATTTTATAAACTCCAAATGTATTGTTTAATGGTGCTTATGCGTATTTAAATGTCTGAAACCTTAAAAGAAACATTATGTGGCTGAAAACACTGCATAGCTGTGATGACAAGAGAGCGCGTGTCCGTCTCGCAGCCAGAGCGCGAAAGCACAGTTTGAATCTAGCAGTTATGTGACGTCGCTGAACATTCTAAATCCCATATGTGGAACCGTACGCCCAGGGGCACAGAAATAAACATCCCATATGTGGGAACGTACCGCTCAAAGGGTTAAACAATAAACTGACATAAAGACATTTGAATATGTGTATACGATCCTCCTTCTGCACATTTGTAATGTAAACACTGACTCGATACTTCCGCCTACGTCAACCGTGACCTTTTCAACGTAATTGCGTATTACGTGACGTCACGAACGCGCATCGGAGAAAAGAGCAAGGCCAGCATTTGTGCTTATAAAACTTAAACTTTTTTTTTTTTTTTTATTGACCAATCGTTTCGCTAGATAAGACCCTTATTCATCGTCTGGTATCGTCTGGTGTCGTTTAAAGCCCTTTGAAGCTGCACTGAAGCTACCATTTGGACCTTCAACCGTTTGGTGCCCATTGAAATGAATGATATGGAGAAAAATCCTACAATGTTTACATCAAAAACCTTAATTTCTTTTCGACTGAAGAAAGAAAGACATGGACATCTTGGATGACATAGGGGTGAGTAAATTATCAGCAAAAGTTTATTTAAAAGTGGAGTAATCCTTTAAGGTCATGTGCATTACGTGTTCAGTCTATTTGCGCGTAATGTTTCTTTACAAAGTGAGATCGCCACCTACTGGCCTGGCATGCATAATACAGCATTTTTAGTCGTTTTCGCGGATCTGTGTGAACGGGGAATCATTTTGACAATGGTGTCGTCAGTACTCGATGTAAAGAAAAAACTATTTTAACGCTTTTTGTACATGGTTGTCATGTAAACGTACCCTGTTATCAGTTTGGTTTAGACAAAGATCTCTTGACTGTGTGACTGGCTCTATGTTTGCTCCTGAACTCTGTTTCTAGATCTAGTGTGTCAATGAGATTGCAATAATAATCAAATAGAATAATGTTTGCAATTCGTGATTGAAAAAAAAAAATAAAGATATGAATTCCTAAGACTCAAGGTCTACTTTCCTGCAGAGCTTTGCTCCAACCCTAATCAAACACACCTGAACAAGCTAATCAAGGGCTGTGTCCTAAATCGCCCCCTGTACCCTTAAATAGGGCACTATTTGAGGGGACAGCCATTTGTAGTGATGTCCGAAAACATAGTGGACGATATCAAGTACACTCATTCAATCCCACAATAACGAGTGTACAACTGATGTATGCTCAATGGATAGAGAATACCCATAATGCACTGTGAGAGTCGCACTCCGAATGAATTCCTGTGTCTCGCCAGATTGCGCCCGCAGCTGAATCTTCCATCCATTTTCCAAACCGCTGGTCCAATGTGGCTACGTGGTAATATCATACAGGTATAAATTCATTGTTAAGTGATTATTAAATTGTTTAATTAAGGTTTATACATAATTTCCAAGATAAATATTTTCATCTTACTACTGGAGCTGCCAGTTTGCTAAGTTTCAAATGATTATTTAACGGCAAGCACAAACTGTGCAAAAGCAGCAGCCCTTCCAGTACTCTCAGTATCCAAAATTCAAAACTCGTTTTCATTCACTCCTTCAAGTGGACTATATTAGTGCAGTATTGTACAGAATAATGAATGAGGGTATAGGAGGTGATTTCGAACACAGCAAAGGTCTTCAGGTTTACTAGAACGTTATAGGCAGGTGAGTTTGATCAAGGTTAGAGCTAAAGCTAAAAGGACAGCGGACCTCGAGGGACAGAGTTGAAAACGCCTGCTCTAAGAGATACGTTTCTCAGTTAAAGGGTTAGTTCACCCAAAAATGAAAATTCTGTCATTTATTACTTACCCTCATGCCGTTTCACACCCGTAAGACCTTCGTTAATCTTCAGAACACAAATTAAGATATTTTAGTTGAAATCCGATAGCTCCATGACGCCTTCATAGGGAGCAATGACACTTCCTCTATCAAGATCCATAAAGGTACTAAAAACATATGTAAATCGGTTCATGTGAGTACAGTGGTTCAATATTAATATTATAAAGCGACGAGAATATTTCTGGAGTGCCAAAAAAACAAAATAACGACTTATTTAGTGATGGCCGATTTCAAAACACTGCCTCATGAAGCATCGGAGCACAAATGAATCAGTGTGTCGAATCATGATTCAGATCGCGTGTCAAACTGCCAACGGCTGAAATCACGTGACTTTGGCGCTCCGAACAGCAGATTCGACACGCTGATTCATAACGCTCCGATGCTTCCAGAAGCAGTGTTTTGAAATCAGCCATCACTAAATAAGTCGTTATTTTGTTTTTTTTGGCGCTCCAAAAATATTCTCGTCACTTTATAATATTAATATTGAACCACTGTACTCACATGAACCGATTTAAATATGTTTTTAGTACCTTTATGGATCTTGAGAGAGGAAATGGCATTGCTCCCTATGGAGGCCTCACAGAGCCATCGGATTTCAACTAAAATATCTTAATTTGTGTTCTGAAGATTAACGAAGGTCTTACGGGTGTGGAGCGGCGTGAGGGTAAGTAATAAATGACAGAATTTTCATTTTTGGGTGAACTAACCCTTTAATGTTCATTCATGCGGCTACCTGACATGTGAGAGATCTGTTTGTGTGTGTATGAGTGAAATTGCACGTTTATGTATCGGATGGGGTCAGCAAAGTAGTATGAACAGTCGCAACATTAGCAAACACAGTTTCTCATTACTCACCCTGCTACCCTTTAAGGGCAAACATGGACACGGTCCTCTACAGTCCCGGCCCGCACATGGCTCCTGCAGCTTTGACCCCTGCACACAGACAAAGATACAGAGGGACAAGTTTAAATCCTGTGCTACTGTCAGAATCATACATCAATAAAAAACAGATGAAACGGCACACTCTCAAATGGCTGACAAGTAAGTTAAAGAGAATCATCAAGAGCATCAACATTCTTTTTTCAAAACTGCAGTGGAATTATATGAGCACCTATTACTTTTTAATAGGTGTTTGTGAATGTGGGTTAACACCAACAAGTTGTAGCATAGTTTGTGAACTGTCACTCTAGGATTGATCTGTTTGCTTCCCTGAAGGCTAGTGAAGATCACCTGGATAGCATAAAGTGGTATGTTATCCCACAGGGGAATAAAAGACAAAACCCTGCTCTAGATTTTAGTCTCTGGTACAGCATACCAAAACATCTACTTCACAAAAAATAAAAAAAGGAAAACAGGGACTAGAGGTCATTGCATTCATACTGGCCAAGACGATTAGTTACCCTATACATCCCAACCACTAAACCTAACCCTTCTTACTATAGAGCGCTCGCACACACACACAAACACACAAAGATACATATGAGCTCTATTGTCCCCTCATCCCATGCTGAGATCACATTCCTCAGCGTGCCTGTCCCACCCTTCCCAATCATTTATCTCTTTTCAATGGTGTTTTTTTTCTCTGAAACCCCCCATTATACATACACAGATTTTGAACAGACTCTTAACATTTCAATGTATGCTACTGTCCAAATGTTCATGGTCGGTACAATTTTTAATATTTTTGCAATTAAGTCTCTTACACTGACCAAGGCTGCATTTATTTGACTATAAATATGCAATGTTGTGAAATATTATTACAATTTAAAATAACTTTTCTATTTGAATATATATTTAAAATGTAATTTACTCCTGTATGTGATGGCAATGCTAAATTTTCAGCAAAAAACAGCTTTTGAGATAGAATTTTTTTTGTTTTAGATCAATTTAACGCATCCTTGCTAAATAAAAGTACTAATTTCTTTGAAAAAATTGTATTCATAATTTTCATTGGGCCATTACAGATGATCAGATATCATAGCACAAAACATTTATTCACGAGTTCACACTTGCAAATAATTTTAATAACAGAGTATGCATATTTGGCATGCTGTCCGGGGAATGTGGCTCGAACCGGAGTACTCCCCCTCCATTCCTGGCTAGGATAGGAATAATCGAGAGCGAGTTTGGGTGGAGGAGGGATGCTGAAAAATCTGTTGTAGAACCGAGGTGAGTCGGCTCTATATATATATTTATATATATGCCTTATCTCTCACTGATAGAGTAGACCAAACTTTGTTATTTAGTATTACATTAATATCACTATCCATTGTACTGGCTGCTTGTCTGTAGATATGGCTCGGGATTATGATTTTTGCTCATGATTTCATCTGCCACAAGAAGAAAGCATTATATGCACACATAAACATAAATGTCAAGCTCTACATAACAACACATCCTTTCTTAACCTGTAGGACAAGATCTGTGAAATCCAATCCCCTTCACTGAGCAGACATGTGAATAACGTGATCAATGAAAGCTGCATACATTTAAGGGTCTTTTAAGCGGCCTGCCCCTGCTGGAGTTCAAAGGTCACTGGATAGCATTTCGCTTTGATTAAAGGATGAAAAGGTGCAGACAAGAGGGGATGAGGGCCCCATGATGCTTTGGACAGTGGGTACTTGGCCAAAGGGTCAGGGGTGTTCAGACAGCCATCTAGAAAAAAACCTCAAAGGTCTTAAACTGATAACCAAGACCTTATTTACCAATCACAAAGGATATGTGTGTACAGCGTCTGTCTGAATGAGTGCAGCTGATGTAAGGCCCCCTGTGGAACCTGTCTCCACTCAGAACGTCACATGACTCCACAAAGCCTGCAACTTGTGACTGCATTTTTCTGTGACAGAAAGGTTTTGGCTCAGGCAAATAATGGATGAATATAAAGAGAGTGAAAGCAAGGGTAAGAGCAGGAAATATACAGGGATACAAGACAGGGAACCAGTTAAAAGTAGGTTAGAAAGATGGGACTGCCCTGGACAGGCCTCGGCTCACTTCTACTGATCTCTTGTTTACCACTAATTTGCTCTGACAGAAACAGGACAGAAAATCCACACAGAGGGATTCAGATAGAAGTAGAGACTGAAAGAGAGAGAAACAATTAGTTTAACATATTAACAACTAATTAATGAGACAATCTAAAAACTCTCCTCTAACTGAAGTATCATTATAAACTCTAAGTTTGGTACAGAACATTAAATGACACAAAAGCAGGCGATATGTGCAGATTTATGGGTCTTAAGTGGCACACTGGCACATATGGCACACAGTTAAGTGCCATATAATTATCCTATACCACTTGGGAGATTAGAGGGGACAGCAGGTGGCAACACAGAAAAGAGAGAAGGATAATCCAACACCCCTCTCTCTGTCCCTGTGGAAATCAGCCACCTTTGTCACCCTCTTTTCAGGTTGCTTAACCCACCTGGTGGAGAAGTGAAAACACAAGCCACATATGTGCTTTTACATCCCTCTCCTGTAAGTTAAGCAAACCTCCGTTACAAGGAGCAACAAGCTCCTCTCAATAGCACACCTTGACATTCCTCTGCAGCTTGTTCAGTGGAACTGAATCGAGCTATTTGGAGCAGGACAAAGAGTGCAACTTAAGGAGAAATCTTTGAGCACACATTTCCAGACACACACACATACACACACTCACCCTGCAGGCAAGAGGATAGGATCCATTTACACACTTTTCAAAAGAAACCAATGGGGGTCTTGAGTTCCTCCTTACTGTTTTCCTCCAAAGCAACCTTTGAAAGGAGTCTGACACACCTGATGTTTGATTGTGCTCATTATTTTGTGTTTGTGCATGCCTCCTTAACTTTAGCCAACTGTTTTATGCAAAGCATCGCTCATAAACTCCTTTCAGGTATTTGCATTTTGATTAGCAATAATTGGCTGCCAAAAATCAAATTTTCATTTGATTACATATTAAAATATTAAATAAACTGTTAATGTTTTATGCCTTCATTTGATTACCAAAGTAATACCACAGTTTGATAATAAATTTGTATTAACCCCTTCTCCATTTTGGCAAGTGTGGCATACAGTAAATGACATAAGTTATTCTGAATAGACACATAAAAAACATACAGTACAGTGCCCTCCACAAATATTGGCACCCTTAGTAAATATGACCAAAGGCAGCTGTGAAAATAAATTTGCATTGTTTATCCTTTTGATCTTTCATTCAAAAAATTCACAAAATCATAACCTTTCATCAAAGTAAAACAATTGACCCTTTGTCGGGAGTTTGATTGACAAGAGATCTAACCAATCAGAACGCTAATTAGTTAGAAGATTAATCTCGGTGGACTTAAACTTGAAAAATTGTGTGTATTGACGTCTTTCCGCATTTGAAAAAATTTACGAGCCTCTTGAGCTGGGATTTTGTTTAATATCATAAGTAACCTGCTTTGTCTTGTCTGTCGACGTGTTGTCCGTATCCTCTTTGCTCTGCGATGTATTTTTCACTGCGTGTGGCGTGACAGCGCCATGGCTTGTCGGACAAAGCAACAATAACTAAGGGGGGCGGGTCTTTGCGAAGGGTCAATTGAAAGTGTGTTCCAATACATTTTGGCCACAATTATTTGCACCCCTAGTAATTCTTAAGAGTAAAATATCCCTGAAGTATATTCCCATTCATATTAAAAAAATTTAGCACACCAGAGTGACTAATACAATGATTGGAAATTGTCCAGCAATGACTTCCTGTTCCACAGGAGTACAAATATGTGTAAACACAAAGGCCATATTCCCTTAATCATTCATCACAATGAGTAAAACCAAAAGATTATAGTTCTGATATGCAGCAAAAGACTGCTGAGCTTCATAAAATAGAAAGTGGCTGTAAGAAAAAAGCTAACGCATTGAAAATACCCATTTCCACCATCAGGCCAATAATTAAGAAGTTCCAATCAACTAAAGATGTTACAAATCTCCCTGGAAGAGGACGTGTGTCTCGGTGCACAGTGTACCGGTCATACGGTAGTATCGCGATACTAAAGCTTCAAAATACTGCCGATGCCATTGTATTTTTTAAACGGTAGTATCGTCAGTATCGTAAGGAATGTTGTATGTGCGTCAGGAACACTTCAATTTAACATGCCTGCAAAAACATTACAAGAGACTGCTGTTGCCTGTCTGCTGTGCCCTGTGTAGTAAATGCTCTGTAGAATTACATTAATTCTGGCATTACATGGCTTGCCCATCTAGACCACTTTGATCCCACTATACATTTATCCACCTTTTATCTGAAGTCTTTATAGAAAACAAAAAAGCATATTCTTGGGACCTTATGTGAATTCTTTTAACAAATTTGATTATGAAATAGAATAGCTCCTGGCACAACAGTTGCATTAGAGCTACAATTAGCATCAAGCTACATAACACAATTTAAAGGATTAATATTACACTTTTACTCAAAACTCACTTTAAACCACCACGAAGTGTTTGTAATAACTTCTGATTGCTATCTAATGTGGATTTTAGTCATATAATGCTGTTGAAATGTTATGCATAGCCTTTAATAAGCAGCTAATCGCTACACCTGCTTAGCATTTATAATGTAAACATCCTTTATTGATATGAAAATACCCCAAATCGCATGAAAATCACATACAAATCATATACTACTGTAACCGTGAGTTTATTAGCGTCTTGTTTCACATGTATAAATGTTTCTTTGGGTTTGTTTTTCACAGAGCTCAGAATGAGGAAATGTACAGAACATTGTAATCCAGAAGGGCATAAATTATGGATACGTAATATAATTGACAGCTCTAGACCGAATGAGCAGTCGCTGAGGTCATAACTCAAGCAAATCAGGAACAGGAGAGACAGACAGTGCTCTGTACACTGTTTCAGCTCTTCAGGTTGTATAATTCAGTGGGAAATGAATAGAAATTATATTCTGTACGATGAAATATTTTTGCAAATGTGAGAATGAATCAATATTTCTCCAAATAAGCACACTTTTGGACTAACGGCCCTAACGGACGCTGTTCAGTGCAGCTGTGTGAACACAAATAAACCGTAGCGGACACAACTTAATATCAGTGCGTGTTTTTATTCTATTCAAAATATCATAAATTACCGACTGATTATTTTGCACTCCTGACATAAATTAAGAAATTGCTGTCATGGATTAAAGTTTTATCATAAACAGTGGTCAAATATCTAAGCTGGATTCTTAAATATTTCTAATGATACTCAGTTTGTCCCAATCAAGTAAGAGTGTGATGATTTAACATGCAGTGAATGTTGAGCAACAATAATCTGGGGCCGTCGACGATGCAGAGCAGGTTCATAAAACCAGAGAAATATTAACACACGACAGAATTCCTGGAAAAAAAATAAATATAGGGGCCGATTATTGTAAATAAATAAATAAATAAATAGTATTTGTTGAAAAATTAAAACAAGTATTTCATATAGGGTCCTTTTTTTAAGCTTTTAATATTTTCTTGATTAGACATGCCTTTTGATTACTAACATTTAATATAACATTAAATCAGAGTCCAGAAAAATTTAAATGAAGAAAAAAAAAGGAATTTAAAAAAAGAAAAGAAAACTGATTTTGGAGAAAAAAAGTAAACATTATATAAGGCCCTATAAAAATCATCTTGACTGTAAATCTGGCTTGTGAAATTGGGACTGCTATGGCTGATGTTTGGTCATCCTTGGGTAACAACTTCACGCACAAAGACCACAAAAGGCTTAAGATTTACTGGCACATGCATACATGTACACTTGATAAACACAGAGGCCACACACACACTCTCGTTTCCTCACGCTTTAGAGATGTTTGCTCACATTCCCTCCATCGTCAGCTGTCATCAATCAATCCATCCATATCATAGCATGACAGAACAGAAAACAAGACCAAAAACACAATAGAAAAAGGGAAAGGACGTAAGTTCTGCTCTCCAGTGACTGATAAGCTCCTCTGACAGATGGCACAGCCCGAATAGAGCAAACAAAAAACACATGAAGCTGATGTACAAATGCTTTACCTGTCTGTCCTTACCTGCCTTTACAAAAATACACATTATTTTCATTTTGTTCCTGTTAAACTTCCAAATTCCAACACATTGAATGCTTTTTTCCCTCTAATAATATTCAAGATAAATCTTCAAAATATGTATAAATTTAATTAAGTCAATTTAGGGTGTGCACAAAAGTGATTTTTCCAGGGTTAATAGGAACCCACAGAAGTGGGTTTATCCAATCAGATTAGAACCAAAAGTATGTTTTATAATGAAGAACATTTAATTCTCCTAAATATTTTTCTTCTACATTGAAATATTCTTTTGATGTATATGAGTAATTTCTGTTTTAAATTCTAATCTTTATATATCATGTGCACTACATTTAAATGTTCAGTAAGATTTAAAGGTCCCGTTCTTCGTGATCCCATGTTTCAAACTTTAGTTAGTGTGTAATGTTGTTGTTAGAGTATAAATAAAATCTGTAAAATTTTAAAGCTCAAAGTTCAATGCCAAGCGAGATATTTTATTTAACAGAAGTCGCCTACATCGAACGGCCAGTTTGGACTACATCCCTCTACTTCCTTCTTTAATGACGTCACTAAAACAGTTTTTTGACTAACCTCCGCCCACAGGAATACACAAGAGTTGCGTTTGTAGAGTGTGTTTGTCGCCATGTCGTCGAAACGCTGTTATTTTCATCCCGCAGTCCAATCACCGGGTCTGATTCCGGCTCAAATTGATAGGGTAAAATTAAAGACATGTTTATAATAACACTGAGCGCGTGCATCTCCACGTTATGGTAAGAGGCGTGACCTTTCCGGGCAAGGTTTGCTAAACTGCTGTCGAATCACAACACAGGAACCGCTGGCACAATCAGAACTCGTTACGTATTTCTGAAGGAGGGACTTCATAGAACAAGGAAGTCATCAGCCCGTTTTTATGACAGTGGAAACAGCGGTATACAGATAAGTAAATTATGTGAAAAATACTGTGTTTTTTTACACGCAAAACATGAACACATATTATATTGCACACTATAAACACAATCAAAGCTTCAAAAAACCACGAAAAACGGGACCTTTAATAATAATAATAATAATAATTACTATTATTATTATACTATTTAGCAACGATGTGCAAAGTTGACAATAAAGACTAACATTGTTATAAAAAATACATATTTTTTTTAAATAAAAGCTGTACTTATGCTGTTCTTTCTATTCATCAAACCTGAAAGAAAAATGTATCACAGTTTCTACAAAAATATTAAACAGCATAACAGCTTCAACTTCAGTAATAATAAGAAATGTTTTTTGAGCACCAAATAACCATATTAGAATGATTTCTGAAGAATCATGTGACACATTTGAGTGGCTGCTGAAAATGTTGCTTTGCCATCACAGGAATAAATTATGTGAAAAATAAAATAAAATAAAATAAAATAAAATAAAATAAAATAAAATAAAATAAAATAAAATAAAATAAAATAAAATAAAATAAAATAAAATAAAATAAAATAAAATAAAATAAAATAAAATAAAATAAAATTATTTATGTGATAAACACAATGTTACAATTTGTTTGTTTATATATATATGATAAATATATTTACATATTTACATACATTATATTTATGTTGTAGCAGATGAGTTGCTTGTGAAAGAGTGTAAGCTGGAACTTTGTTTGGCATTGTGGTCCATTATGAAAAAAAAAAAAAATTGTGTACAAACATCTAATCAACATCTTGAAAAGACCAGATTCACATCAATAAAATATTAAACTGCAAATATCAACATCACAAATCCAGCTGCAGAATGTCGTCCTAATATCCCACAGGAAATATCTCGTTTACAAGTTTTGCAGTTACCCGGATGAACATGAAGACAGTGCACAGACATCCTTGCATGCATAAGCTTTTGAGTTCCTTTATTTTATCCTTCACCTTTTATCTTTGTTTCCACAGTTTTCAAACAGACCCCCTACATAACAGTTTCCAAACAGGCTGCGCTACTACACTCCTTTATTAGGGTCTGCTGGTCATATGTGCCTATTCTCACAGCTGTGTTTAAACTCACAGTACTTCACAGTTTACTTCAGGCCAAACAACTCCCTTTTCCTTTTCTATCAACTGCATATACATTTGGTTTTTATGGTCTCTTAAAAAGCCGGGCCCCCCACTGACACATCCTGACCTACACATGTTCGATGTCATCCAAGTAAAACAAAAATCTGAACTTACACAACATGCTTCAAACTGCAGAATGACCTGGAGGACAAAATACTTTAACTACACATAATTGCTTGTTTATGCTTGTCAATGGCTTCCTGACACCTGGAAATCACAAATCTCACTATATACAGTATATATTAGGGATGCACCGAAATGAAAATTCTTGGCCGAAACCGAAAACCGAAAAAGAGGAAACCAAGGCCGAAAACCGAAACACCGAAAGAAATTATGCCAATTATTAGTACCACTGCATTTATGGCTATGACTGTGTACTAACTTTACTAAAATCAAGGCATTGCAATTGCATAAATTAATATTAAAGTTTCAAAGAATAAATCAATTACAAATTATGCAAATATTTATTTAGCACATTGCAACAATGCACAGTAGCCTATAAAATAAAATTCAAACTACTCGTTCTTCTGCGCTGGGCGCTGCTCCGTCTCTGTCTCCACGCGGGTTCTCCGCATCCATCGCGGCACTTCGGTAAAGTTGGTTTTATATTCGCACATTCAGACTTCTGATAAATTCAGACTTTCCAATACATGTGCAATAAATTAATGTTTGCGAATTTTAAGTAGCGACTTGACAACCAACGATTGTCAACTTACAACATTTTTCACAGTCGATCAAAATAGGCAAGTATTGTTTTAATGGCATATTTACTTGTGAATGTCCACTGAATGTCCAATGTAGTGTGATTAACAAGGCTATTGAATACAGATGTCCGAATGTGCGAATATAAAACCAACTTTACCCAAGTCATCGCGGCCTGGATCATTTCTTGTGCGCGCTGCTTTATTTCCGCATCAAAGTAATGGTCTTTATAGCGCGGATCAAGTACAGTCGCGATGAAGTGCAGAGGATCCAAATAGATCTCAGTGAAACGTGTGCTGACAGACTCTAAGAGTGTACTTTTCATTGTTTTCACTCCGTGGTCCGTCTCAACCACTTTGCTTAGGAGACGCTTTAGTGCTGCGATTAAAGGAATAACGTCCGCTACAGATGCATCAGAGGTGCTGATCTCGCGATTTCTGTTTGCGTCATCACAACATTTCGGCCGTATTGTTTCTGTGATAAAATTTTCGGTGGCCGAATATTCGGTGCATCCCTAGTATATATATTTTAAGGCTTTTCTTATACACGATTAGTCAAACAATTATATTTAAATCTGCATAAAGGTAACACAAAAATACAACTAATATTTTACTTTTTAAATAACATATCTCATTTATGCTTTATGGTGGCAATGTGTAGTCAGTTTTGTTTTGGTTTTCTGTGTTTCATTCCTCTTTTACCTGCCTTACTTCAGTTAGTTTCCTTGGTTATTAATTTGCTCTACACCTGTTCTGTTTTAGTCAATCATCCTTTGTGTATTTATGCTGCCTTCACATGCTATAGGAAATTTGATAATTCCCACTTCTGAAGTCGTAATTACAAGCTTACTGCATTCAAAATTCAAAGTTTTTACCTATGAAACTCATATTTATGATAATTCCGAGAGCACGTGAAGGCAGCATAAGCCCTCAGTTTCATGTGTTTAATTGTCTGGTATTGTCGTAGTTTAATGTGGTTGTGTTTGTTTATTCCCTGTTGGATTTATTAAAGATGTTCATTACTTCTCTACAGCCACCTCATGTGACAGAGGTATTGAGATAAAGAATTTCTATCATGTGCAAATCAGCTAGTTGTTACTTTTCCTAAACGACTTTTAGGCATTGTCGTATAATTTAGGAATCCTTGTTTAATTCGAATTAATAATTTAAAAAATACAACTAAATAAATAGCTATAAATAACTTAAAGGATTAGACCACTTTTAAATAAACTTTTCCTGATAATTTACTCACTCCCATGTCATCCAAGATGTCCATGTCTTTCTTCCTTCAGTTGAAAAGAAATTAAAGTTTTTGATTAAAACATTCCAGGATTTTTCTCCTTATAGTGGACTTCAATGGGCACCAAACAGTTGAAGGTCAAAATTAGTTTCACTGCAGCTTCAAATTGTTCAACACGATCCCAGATGAGAAATAAGGGTCTTATCTACTGAAACCATCGCTCATTTTCTGAAAAAAATGAAAATTATTATTAAGTTTTAACTTTAAATGCTCATCTTGAACTAGCTATCTTCTTCTTCTCCTCTATTTGAATTCCAGCAGTGTAGACACTGCTAAGCGTAATACTGCCCTCCACAGGCCAAAGTTTGAACTAATTGTTATATACTATTGAACTAGCATATTGCATATAAAAATTAGTTCAAACTGTAACCTGTGGAGGGAAGTAATAAACTTTGCAGTGTCTACACTGCCGAAATTCTAATAGAGAAGAAGAAGAGAGCTAGTTCAAGATGAGCATTTATGGTTAAAACTTTTATAATTTTCAATTTTTTTCAGAAAATGAGTGATGGTTTCACTAGATAAGACCCTTATTTCTCATCTGGGATCGCGTAGAACACTTTGAAGCTGCACTGAAACTAATTTTGACCTTCAACTGTTTGGTGCCCATTGAAGTCTACTATAAGGAGAATAATCCTGGAATGTTTTCATCAAAAAATTTAATTTCTTTTCGACTGAAGAAAGAAAGACATGGACATCTTGGATGACATGGGGGTGAGTAAATTATCAGGAAAAGTTTATTTAAAAGTGGACTAATCCTTTAAAAGATATCACAAATAAACTACAAGTGCTACAAAAATTCTTAAAAATATATAGCAAAACTTAAAACAGCAGTACTTAAAACATCACATCTCCATGTTATTTTTTCACATACTGTTTATCATACATGTCACGTGTATCAATTAATTTTATCATTAACTTGTTGTGGATATTATATAGAGGCAGGTACATGACAAAACATGGCTCCCATTATTAGAGAGATTTACTATGTCATCAACTGAGTCTTTTTGGACATTTGAAACTGACAAAGCTGCCCACAGGCACATTACATCATACACGGAAGTCTGGGCATGCTCACTGAAGGCATGCAGGGTTTGGGAGAAGCTCTACACCCTACTCTGGCAAGCCCCAGCACCTGCCTACCTCAGGACACTGCTTCAACAGGTCTCTCAGAGCTTGTGTGTGAGGGTCTCAGGGGGCTTCTACAAAAGTTCAAACAGATATATGGCTCCTCTGATCCAACAGTAATAAATCAACAGTGGGTAAAGGTAGCTGAGCATGCATTCCGTCAGTAAAGAGAGAATTCTTCCCCGCTGATCCAAGAATAGATCCTTCTCACACCTTCGCACTGCTGCCAGAATGATGACTACATCAAGATCAGGCTGAGGTTTCTCCTCACTCACTGCTGACAGTGTAAGTTTAGCATGCATGAAGTTGTCTCATCATTCCTCACTGCCCCTAAAAAGCCTTCAAATCTCTAGACTCTTTCATAGCTAGACCAAGACACAACAAACTCAAGGTAAAATGTAGCCTATCATTATTGTGATCTATGTCTAAAAAGTTACTTTAATCAATGCAACTACTTGTATTTTTTTGAGTGCTTCTAGTGAGAGTCAATCCAGAGCACATATCAGAGAGCGGGTGCCACTGCTACCAGTGTGAACATTACCCACTTATGTGCAATCACACTGATGAAAGGTGAGGCATAGGCCTTGTTCCTCCGGACTGTAATTTCCAAAGCTATGTGCTAGGATGCTAATAATGGTGTTTGAAGTGGAAGCAGCAAGCAATAGAAACAGGAGGAGCCTTTTCCTTTCTCCATTCAGCAAAGAATTCCACATTAGGAGGGGGGGGGGGGATGTTTACTAAATTACAAAATAAATCCATATTGGGCCACAGAATGATATCACTTACAATGTTAAAACTGCTTGCTAATGCTAAAAGCTTAGATCCGCTAACACCATAGCACACATAGCACAAATCAGTAGTGAATAAAATAATCAGTTTTTGAATGAAATATACACTACCACTGAAACATTTAGGGTTGGTAAGATTTTTTAATGTTTTTGAAAGAAGTCTCTTATGCCACCAAGGCTACATTTAATAACTGTTTTCTATTTGAATATATCTAAAATGTATTTATTTAATTTATTCCTGTGATGGCATAGCTGAATTTTTCGCAAACATTACTCAAATGTGTCACGCGATTTTTCAGAAATCATTCTGATATGCTGATCTGGTGCTCATTATCAATGATGAAAATTTTTGTGGAAACTGTGATACATTTTTTCCAGGATTCACGATCAATAGAAAGTTCAAATTAACTTTTTTTTTGGTCCCACTTTATTTTAAGTGGCCTTAACTACTAAGTAATTACATCAAAAAATAAGTACAATGTACTTATTGGGTTCATATTGAATTGCAAAACACATTTGCTGTTATTGAGGTGGGGTACGGCTAAGGTTAGGGAAAGCTTTGGTGGTATGGGTAGGTTTAAGGGTAGGGATAATGGTTAAAGGATGGGTCAACAGTGTAATTCTAAATGTAATTACAGAAATTAATTACAGATATAATTACATGCAGGTGTTTTTAAAATGTAAGTACAATGTAAAACCATGTATGTACACAATAAGTGCATTGTATCAAATGATTAATTTAAATGTAAGTACATAGTAGTTAGGGCCACTTAAAATAAAGTGTAAAAGTCTAATGTCACTACTAATCAATTTAATGCACCCTTGCTGAATTCAAAGGTTGTTTTTTTTTTTATTATTATTGCTGACCCTAAACTAGATGGTAGTGTATTTGAATCAAATAATTAATGAGTACTCTTATTTAAAATAATAAAATTCGCCACCTTGGATTTATTGTTTCACTAAGCTCATCACAATGCATTTTGTAAAATACATGCAATACTGCCTCAGAACTGCATTTCAAATGCTGTCTCCATATACATCACAAGGTTTTGGAACAAAGCAAGTATGTCTGTTCTCCTCTTTCAGTGCATCTACACTCTGCCAGCTCTGCTATTTATAGAAAAAAAAGGATGTCTCACAATAGTGGGATCTTTTTTTTGGCAGCATTACCAGGAAGGATCACCTGAACGGTCAGGCTCAGAGTAAATGAATGAGGGAGAAATGCATGTCTAAGATGGCATGTCAGTGTGCGCATATACTCTATACTGTACTGATATGCAAGACCATGTGTGTGTTTGTGTGTGGTTCAGGTATACCCTATACGTTATAGGAACAAAATGTTCCCATAAGATGGTAATAATCCGAAATCCTTGTCTTTTTGGGGACAAACAGCTTATAAATATAAGTTAAGTTTTTTAGTAAAAATACATAAAGTTTTGGTTAGGGGATAGAATATACAGTTTGTACAGTGTAAAAATGTTAGTGTTAGGGTCCCTATATAACATGAAAACCCAATATGTGTGTGTGTGTGTGTTTTCTTGTATATATGGTTTATGAGGACACAAATGTGTATTATGACATGGATATTACAATGTAAACATGGTTTATGAGGACAGTTTCTGTGTCCTCGTAAACCAAATAGCTTAAAAAAACATACTAAACATTGTGTTTTAAAATGCCAAATGTTTTTTGTGATGGGCAAGTTTAGGGGTAGGATTAGTGTAATGAGATACAGTTTGTACAGTATAAAAACCATTACACCTATGGATGGTCCCCGTAAAACACATATACATGTGTGTGTCTGCTGCAAACATTGAATTCCTCATCTCCTAGTTAATGCAAACATAGAGCTGGCATAATAGGGAAACAAACACCAATACCCTCCATCCAGATTCTCAGTTGTCATGTCTGGGCTGATTCAGCAGTCCCGGAGAGCTTTGAACTTCCTGTGAGTCACAGAGCTCCAAATAGCTTAAATTGATTTAGACAATACAGGGAGTGATACCAGACATCACATACAAGCACATTAATATGTTTTATGTGCTCTGTGTGTGTCTAGTCATGTTTGAATTAGTAATTCTTGCCTTCGCCTGTTGGGGATGGTATAGAGCAAGAAAAAAAAAAAGGAAAAAAAAGGATAAAGTTCTTAATGTGTTCACAAATACAAGAGAAATTCCAGCCTCTGACACACATACATTTACTTTGTAAGTCTATGGTATGTCCTTTGTTTTTACAGCTAATTATAGTTACACTGTAAAACAACAACAACAACAACAAAAAACAACGGAAAATGTACTGGATATTATCCAGTAATTTTACAGAAATTTCCATTAACACTAAAACACAACACAATACAATGCATAATTCAAAAATACATTAAAAAATGTGAAAAATACCTGTGAAAATTCCTTCATATTTATACAGTACATTGTGCCCTTTTTTTTTTGTGTACAGTTAATAATAGTATACTAACTACAAACTAACCCTAACCTAAAATAAAACTTGGTAAACTTGGTAACCTTAAAATAAGGACATAAAACCTGAAAAAAAACAGATACAACTTGATTTTAATAATGTATTAGTAAATGTTGAAACTAACATTAACTAAGATTAATTAATGCTTTAGAAGTATTTTTCATTGTTAGTTCATTAACTAATGTAGTTAACTAAATGGAACCTTATTAAAAACTTTTTAGAACAAAAAAAAATTAATTTACATTATATTTTTTATCTTTACAAAGTCCAAAATTCAGATTTAGCTCACTTCAATATAGTCTCCTAAGTCTAGTAAACCCACACACAGGAAGGGTGACGGAGGATGCAACTACCTTGACAGGAGGTGCTAAACTAGCAGGACTAATTTTTATTAACCTTACTAGTTCTTCAAAAAGAGAAAGATAAGTGAAAAGAAGAAAAATTTCCCTCCCTTCCCCCGTGTCCCTCTGTCTCCTTCAAAACAATGACCCCTTTCACAGATTCCTGCAGTGGGGCCATGATCTGGTTAAAATATCTCCCTTTGTTAGGACACCAACTTCGTTTTTCCTTTTTTGTCATGGGCAGGGTGAATGGCAGACAACAGACTTACCTACACACCATTAAGCCAGTCTGCCTTTGAAGGCAGCTAGTAAAAGACGCCCACGGCTGTGAATAGAGAGGGGCGGGGTGCTGAAGAAAAAGAAAAAGGAGTGAAGGTGGACGGCGAGAGAAAAGAAAAAGATAAGGAAGAAAAAAGAGCTCAACAGAAGCTGTTTCTGAAGTTGACCTTCCTCTATTTTTTCTTTGCAAAACAAGTTTAAGTTAAAAAAGCATTCATTCAAAAGAACCAGGGCCTAGCAAATATGACAGAGAAGCTTAATTTTTATAAAAGAGGTGAAGAAAGGATTACAAATGGCTGAATTCCTGCCTGTTTTCCAGCCGGGATACATATCTAATCCTACTACACAAGGAGAGAGAGAAAGAGTGGGAATGTAAAAGCAAGGAAAAGAGAAAATTCATAACTCACTGCTCCACACAAAAGACAAGATAACATTGAGTGTGGCCTGAGGGGGTCAAACAAAACCTTGAAAAGCAAAGATGAAAGCTATTCTGTGATTACTTTTTTCTTGTTTTTCTTCTTTGTCCCACTGCAGACTATCAACTGACAGGTGCGGTTGGTTTAGAAATGCTTTAGCACCACTTTAATCACTGTGTCTGTGTGTGTATGGTCATATATCTGTGCGTCTTGCCTGAGAACAGCACAATTCATATCGCTCTAAGTTCTCATCTAAACCTGACCAGATGTGTCAGTCTGTCAGAAGTCAGAGGTCAGGAATCAAAGCCTCTTGTAAACAGGGTTGATGAAGATCACTGAGATGGATGATGGGATTCAGGAAGTGAACCAGGTGTTAACAGGGGTAGTGCAGGTACTGTACTCGATGCATCCTGCTTTTTATTAAAGATCTTTTCACTGTTGTTTGGAATAACATCTGGAAAGGCTACAGGAAAAACATATAATTACTGACATTAATGTCTACTAAGAGCAATGACCAGAACAAAAGCCTTCTGGTTATTTTTGAGGAAATTTATGAATGTTACGTCTGTTTCCATTAGGAGAGGCAGAAACCAACATCTGAACCTGTCAACATCCAACATCAGTGACCTGAACTGACCACTTCACCTCAGATAATTCCCTTGCGAAAAACATCAACAGGTGCCTTTATCATGACCCAAGAAACAGCATGCACATTTAAAACCCTTACTAATCTGTTCAAATGGCATTTAAGAGAAAATAATAAAGGGAGTGGGTAAAATAGGGATGTGATTAGGAACGGATGTGACCAGACACGTCTGTCGTTGGTCTGCAGCTGGAAGCCACTGATTGTTATCACTTACTCTGATGTCAGGCTGATTGGCACTGAATAGTGTAACTTGTCCTAACACTGGTTGGGGTGCGAGGGGGGGGTCAGCTGTGAAACAGGACGCACCCAATGTCAGTTTTTTATTTTTTTAATAACAAGACCATGCAGGTGCTAAATGAAGATGCTCAATTGTGCAACTTTACCTGCTCTATCCACCCAATCAATCCACAAAATATACAGCCACTGCTTCAACCCACAAGTACGTGGCTTTAGGCCAGACCTCTGCCTGATGCTACGGACCACTGGCACATCTGATAAGATGCAACCACTTTACAAATCAAATATTGTATATATAATTAAATACCTGAAATTAGAGATGCACTGATATATCGGCCAATATTCAGTATCAGCCGATAAAAGCAAATTTCCACACAATCGGCAGATAGTTTAATAGTTTAATATTAATAGTTTAATAACAGCCGAAAGTTAGGGCCAATATATCCTGTCAATCAAAAGAGGGCAGGAAAATGCACTGCATTTGAGCTTTGTGTAAAGAAAATGCTAAAAAAAAAAAAGTTCAATATAGTAATTATATGAATTAATAACATTCAAAAAATTATTTTAAATAACTTTTTATATTATAAATAAAATTTAATCTAATATAAATATTAATTTAATCTTCAGAATTTAGTTAATGTGTGTTAATATTAATTTGAGTAATGTGTTATTGGGTTTATAACTGATACCAGTTACTCTGAAACAAGTTGATGAAATAGAGAGAATAAAGTTTTTATTTGCATTTCTTTCAAAATATAATAATTATAAATATAATGATTAATTATTAATTATAATGAAATTATCATTAATTTAAAAAAAGGTATAAAAGGCAGAACCCCCAAACTATCGGTATCGGTATCGGTATCGGCGGATATCACTCTAAATAATCGGAAATTCTGGCAACCATTGTTGGATTCTTTTTTTCCTAAATTTAACAGGATATGTTCAGCATAAAAGTATAAGTGTTACTTACTGTATTAATTACTTCCAAGTGATGCAAACCATGCATTTCTTGCTATGTGGACAGTCACTTGCTTGAAAGTCTTAAGACAATAACTTCAGAATTTAGCAAAAGATTCAAATGAAGTACCCTTATAAGTAAAGAAAAGCCAATGAAATGGTAGTACAAAAAGGTGCTATGTTGGTTGGCATATTTTATTTTCCAAGGTGTCAGTGTAAGTCACCTTTTCACTCTCATTCCTGCCCTCCAGTCTTGGCCACCCCGGCAGGCAGTTAGGATGGAGAGATAAACCAAAGGAGGTATGAATGAGTAAAGTTTGCATACAACTGTGCATTGCTGTGCAACAGCTGCATAGATTGCGGCAATGGTCACAACTACAAGAATTCCTGAAAAGATTTTCAAGGGAAAAAGGGAAAGGTTGAAGGTCACAGTTTCTCAGTGGAGAAAACTAAGTGCTCTCACCCCAAGTTGTCAATCAACCTCTGTGACTTTTATGACTGTCAATAACCTTTACACCTATTTGTCCTATTCCCACGTTACACACCTGTACTTGGCCCTTAAAGGTGCCATAGAATTAAAAATTGAATTTACCTTGGCATAGTTGAATAACAAGAGTTCAGTACATAGAAAAGACATACACTGAGTTTCAAACTCCATTGTTTCCTCCTTCTTATATAAATCTCATTTGTTTAAAAGACCTCTGAAAAACAGTCGGTGTGTATGACCCAATATTTGCATATGCCAGCTCATGATCGAGGCATTACACAAGGGCAGAATGTCTGGATCTGCACAGCTGAATCATCAGACTAGGTAAGCAAGCAAGAACAATAGCGAAAAATGGCAGATGGAGCAATAATAACTGACATGATCCATGATAGCATGATATTTTTAGTGATATTTGTAAACTGTCTTTCTAAATGTTTCGTTAGCATGTTGCTAATGTACTGTTAAATGTGGTTAAAGTTACCATCGTTTATTACTGTATTCACGGAGACAAGAGTCGTTGCTATTTTCATTTTTAAACACTTGCAGTCTGTATAATTCATAAACACAACTTCATTCTTTATAAATCTCTCCAACAGTGTGTAATGTTAGCTTTAGCCACACAGCATAGCCTCAAACTATACTTACATGATCCGATGTATGCAAGCAGCATGCATGACGAACATCTTGTAAAGATCCATTTTGAGGGTTATATTAGCTGTGTAAACTGTGTTTATGCTGTTCAAGGCAAGCGCAAGTTCCGGGGGAGGGGGAGCACGAGAATTAAAGGGGCCGCAACCTATATATCGGTGCATAGTTAATGATGCCCCAAAATAGGCTGTTAAAAAAATGAATTAAAAAAAATCTATGGGGTATTTTGAGTTGAAACTTCACAGACACATTCAGGGGACACCTTAGACTTATATTACATCTTTTAAAAAGAAGTTCTATGGCACCTTTAATGTGCTTACTCTTGATATTTGGGTCCATTAATCCCACACAAATAACGTTTCCAAAAAATAGTTTTTATTACTCACCCCAACTGTCCCACCCATTTTTGGCAGTGTTTCTTTATCACCCTAAACTTTGCTGATTATCTTTACTGTTATTTCAAAGAAAAGATAAGCCTAACAACAGGAACCAATATTTTGCAAATTACATTCACCCCCACATGCTTTGAAGTGAGTTTAGAGAATAAGACATTGATATGATCTATCTGATAAGGCGCAGGCAATTAAAGTAAGGTGGGCAGATAGGTGTCTTGATAGGTGTTAGATACATTAGCAAGGCAAATTTGCCCAGCCTGCTGGTATTTGATTCCCAAAAAAGTTAAGTTCAATTAGTTCGCCAACCTGGAGGGTAAATAAGGGTAGATTATCTGCATGCCTGTGTGTGTGTGTGTGTGTGTGTGTGTGTGTGTGTGTGTGTGTGTGTGTGTGTGTGTGTGTACAGTATGCATGTGAGAAAGAGAGAGAGACAGAGAGATCTACAGGGATGAAAAATCCCTTGTCTCAGTCAATGAGATTAAGGTCCACAATGGTAATATGTCTCTGATGACAAGACAGAAGAACAAAGTCAGAAGAGACAAAAACATAAGATAGAGAGACAAGAAAGACATTGCTCTGTAATTCCACAATCTCTTCATACACAGACAGCTTTGTGTAAGACAGACTCTGAGGTGAAAACTCCATAGGAATTCATTTAAGATAGAAAACATGGTCAACCTGGTCTCCTTGTAGATCACTGTGACATTACTTTGATGTTACCTTAATATCTAGTGACAGGACAAATAAAAGATTTAGTCTCACTGATGGTGGGCTCCAAATACCCCTTCCAGTTTTAGAGGCCAACATTGAAATGAAATTAAAAAAAAAAAATTGTTTCTTTTAAACGCAAGTGCTTCATAATGCTTTTGAACTTCCAAATGAGATTTGATTTCATGTTTTAAAAGGTACACTATAACTTTTGGCCCTCTAGCAGTTAAAAAATTAAATTTCAATCATTTTGCGGAAGAACATTGTTTTGGTTGTGTTTCGACTCTGCTCACTACTAGACTTAACAGATATCACCAGTTTAGATGGAAAGGATCTCAAGCTGACTAGCTGAAGACGTTACTGTAACTATATCTATTAATAGACAGTCCTTCCTACTACAATACATTTCAGCACAGCGCTACAACAACCATAATGAAATAGATAATGCTTCACAATGAACTCTGTTAGAGAGCTACATATGGCAATTTATCTGTTCGATAAAATACCTCACTCACCTGTTGAGCCATCTCTGTGTCGCTTTTACAACATTTCAAATCCCTCAGTTCTTGCCATCTCCGAAAAGCCAAGCCAATGTTGATTTTCGTTTTATTACAAGTTCTGTCTCAAAATAGCCGGAGCAACTTTTCTCTATTATGGATATGATGGGACACTCACAGATGAGCGAAATACATGATTATATATTTTTTTGTAGTGACATATACATTATTTAAATTTTGTTAATTCTGAACATCAAAAGTTTCATAGTGTACCTTTCAGTATTTAAATCACTAGATGACTACATGGTTAGGTAATATATAAATAATTTGGGGTTCAACTTTCTTTCTTCTGTGGAACACAAAAGATGATATTTTTAAAAATGTCTGGGGTTTTTTCATACAATGGAAGTCCATGGTTATCAAAATTCCAATATACTTCAAAATATCTTCTTTTGTGTTCTGCAAAAGAAAGTCATGCATACATTAGGGGTGAGTAAACAATGAAAGAATTTAAATTTTTGGGTGAACCGTCCCTTTCTAAGTGATATAAAATGACTAAAACCATAATATAAGGTTGTACTGCCCACCAATAGAATCCATTCAATATGAGACTAAACACTCCCATCTACAAACAAAGACATAGACAGAAACGTACTACCCCCACCTGTCAAGAAAGAGATAAACATGGAGTCAGAGACAAAGTAGGGGGAAAGAATGCAGGAGCTTTAAATAAGGGCTCCTTTTTAGCAATGGAGGTTCACTGGGATGCTAAGCTCGTAAAACCAGAGTGATTTGTGATTGGCTTTATTTAGCTCCTCTACTGGCAGGTATTCAATTAATGCCTGTCTTTCTCCTTTGTCAAAAAGGTCACAACACATCAGTGTTCTTTATATGAGCATAAATCAAGCAACATCTTCCTTTCCTCTAGTGTAAACAACAGATGAGATAGATCTGAGAGGAACAAGAGCAGAGGGAGAGGAAAGTTTGCTGTATGCTGAAGTCCAGTTGGTGGTGTGGACAGTGAAAGGGAACGAGGGTGTTGATGGTCCCACAGCAGGAGCTGAGTGGAGCTCGTGAGACAAAGTGAGACCTCCCACACCCCTTTCTGTGGGGTCCTTTACAATGATAATTGGAAGCCTTCCGTGGCCACAGAAAAACATTACAGTTATCCCCGCCACAGCAAGCCCACCCAGGGGACAGAGATAGAGAACCACTACAGCCTGCTGTGATTTTATCCTACATCCGGGACAGATACATATGAAGGATGCCACTCCTAGAAACACAAGAATCAGCCATTTCTTTACACACCCACTCCATTTGAACATGTAAAGCAGCCCTTTTGAAGCTCTTCAGCAAATTCAGATCTATTGTTCCATTAGATCTGCTGAAGCAGGAAAAGTCATCTCACATTCATGCATGTAGACCAGAAGAAATTCATGGCATCATCCTAACTGAAATGAAACTTACGGGGCAGATTCATGGAATTCTACTTAAGAAAGAAGACAGTGACAAATTCTAAGTTTGAAAGAATGTTCCTAAGTGTAATTCTTCAAAAAAAAAATCTCTCAGACATTTTCTTAAGAAGAAAATGACAGGTATTTGAGTTATCTGATTGTATGGCGGTACTTGCTGAAGACTAGCTGATCAACTCAACGAAAAACATCTCAAATGTTGTTGTTGTTTTTTTGCACACACTTGATGGAGCCTGTCTCATGATGGAGCGATTGCATTTATTGAGCGAATACATCCATTATCTGATATGTGCGGCAGAAGACCCAGAGGCGAGAGTGCAGGTTTATTGCTCAGTCCAAACAAAGCGCCATCACAAAGGGCCGCTCGCAGCTGGATGTTACAACGGTAAAACAAGTAGCAGTCACAGGCGAAGGTCCGCAGAGATCAGTAGCTCGACCTCAGATCTGGAAGCACCCCAGGCTGTAGATGGAGAGAACAATGCCTGGCAGGTGGAAGATACCAGGTCCGAGGACTAGAGAGCTCAGAAGGATGGTTCACAAGGCAGCTACTGGACTGGGACTTAGACTGAGGCGGACAAATAAACAAAGGTTACAGACATCTGACGGAGAACAGAGAGATAACGCCATTAACAGGTATTTACAATCATCCGACAAAGAAACGTGAAGAACAGCGGGGAGAAATAGCCAAGAAAATCAGAGAAGAAGAGCGACAGGTGATGAGCAATCAGCACGAACGCCGATAGTAATGACAAACAGCTGCAACCAATAAGCAAAGAAGGCAGAGGGAAAAAAGAGAGAACGAGGAGAAAATCAAACCTGGCTCATGACAGTATCTGTGTGAGTGTGTGCGCACTGCTAGAATGAACACATTCTGTATATAGGCGCTCTTACAGTATATGTGCTGAATGCTGCTGAAAATGTAAAATTTGTAAAGTTGTTACTGAATCTTTGAATTTTCATGCAATAATGACTGATCATTGTTAACATTATTGATCATTGGCGTCACTTCAGAGTACTCGTGCACATCCAATACTAATATGCAGTATCTCACAGAAGTGATTGCACCCCTCACATTTTTGTAAATATTTTATTATATCTTTTCATGTGACAACACTGAAGAAATGACACTTTGCTACAATGTAAAGTAGTGTATACAGCTTGTATAACAGTGTAAATTTGCTGTCCCCTTGAAATAACTCAACACACAGCCATTAATGTCTAAACCGCTAAAATGTCCAAATTGGGCCCAAAGTGTCAATATTTTGTGTGGCCACCATTATTTTCCAGCACTTCCTTAAACTTCTTGGGCATGGAGTTCACCAGAGCTTCACAGGTTGCCACTGGAGTCCTCTTCCACTCCTCCATGACGAGCTGGTGGATGTTAGAGACCTTGCGCTCCTCCACCTTTCGTCTGAGAATGCCCCACAGATGCTCAATAGGGTTTAGGTACCCTCTGCTTCTTTAGCAAGGCAGTGGTCGTCTTGGAGGTGTGTTTGGGGTCGTTATCATGTTGGAATACTGCCCTGCGGCCCAGTCTCCGAAGGGAGGGGATCATGCTCTGCTTCAGTATGTCACAGTACGTGTTGGCATTCATGGTTCCCTCAATGAACTGTAGCTCCCCAGTGCCGGCAGCACTCATGTAGCCCCAGCACCATGCTTGACTGTAGGCAAGACACACTTGTCTTTGTACTCCTCACCTGGTTGCCGCCACACATGCTTGACACCATCTGAACCAAATAAGTTTATCTCAGTCTCATCAGACCACAGGACATGGTTCCAGTAATCCATGTCCTTAGTTTGCTTGTCTTCAGCAAACTGTTTGCGGGCTTTCTTGTGCATCATCTTTAGAAGAGGCTTCCTTCTGGGAGGACAGCCATGCAGACCAATTTGATGCAGTGTGCGGCTTATGGTCTGAGCACTGACAGGCTGACCCCCCCACCCCTTCAACCTCTGCAGCAATGCTGGCAGCACTCATACGTCTATTTCCCAAACACAACCTCTGGATATGACACTGAGCATGTGCACTCAACTTCTTTGGTCGACCATGGCGAGGCCTGTTCTGAGTGGAACCTGTCCTGTTAAACCGCTGTATGGTCTTGGCCACCGTGCTGCAGCTCAGTTTCAGGGTCTTGGCAATCTTCTTATAGCCTACGCCATCTTTATGTAGAGCAACAATTCTTTTTTTCAGAAAATGGCTAATTGGGCCCAATTTGGACATTTTCACTTTTGTGGCCAGCAGTTAAGACATGAATGGCTGTGTGTTGAGTTATTTCGAGGGGACAGCAAATTTACACTGTTATACAAGCTGTACACTCACTACTTTACATTGTAGCAAAGTGTCATTTCTTCAGTGTTGTCACATGAAAAGATATAATAAAATATTGACAAAAATGTGAGGGGTGTTCTCACTTCTGTGAGATACTGTATACTCACCGGCCACAAGATGTTTTGAAGAATGTTGCTAACCAAATAGTTGATGGGCCCCATTGACTTTCATAGTATTTTTATGATTTTCATAGTATTGTTTTCCATACTATGGAAGTCAATGGGAAATCAACTGTTTGGTTTCCCATATTCCTCAAAATATCTTCTTCTGTGTTCATCAGAAGAAAGAAATTCATACAGGTTTGGAACAACTTGAGGGTGAGTAAATGATGACAGAATTTTCATTTTTAAGATAAAAAGATGAGAACATTCTTAAGAAATATTATTCATATAAATATTCAACTTTATTCCTAACTTCCTAAGAGTAACTTCCTAAGAAAATACCAGTTAAGAATGTTTCATGATTTGGAATGCTCTACATGCCACACAAATTTAACTATATGAAACCTATAACTAAGCATTGTCATATGGGCAACACTTTCAGCAATGATTACAATTTAAGTCTCACAAACTGTATTAACACCTGATTGGAACAGATCCTGACTTGTGCTTTTGTGGTTTATAAGTTTGAATTTGAGTGTATAATGTTGCTAACTACTTTTTAAAACCATCTTTAAAGCCTGTGACACCTTAAAATGCTCCAGGTTGGTAGTTCACTAGGTATTTGTAGAGGTACAGTACATCATGTTAAAGACTTCTTAAAAATCTTTTTCACTGATTTTGGTGTGTGTGACAGAAGCTTCATATGTCCTCATGCCATTCAATGTGCAAAAACACAAATGAAAAAGATCAGTCCTAGGTGTGTATTAGCATCTTCATTCCTAATACACACTATCAACAAATACATAATCTGAGTGTTGCTCTTTTATGACTATTTATGGGATACAAGAAATTTTAAAAAATCATTTTAAGAATGGACTGCACAATAAAATATCTTGTGAGTAAGAGTTACTATTTATATTAACATTTATTAAAGTTGAAATTATAAAATATTAATTAGCAATGAATATTAGTACTGCAAATTGACCAAAATTTCCATCTCTAGTTACAAGGTCATATATATTGACATCTATGCATTTGGCAGACATCTCTATCCTCTATCTCTATCTCTAAACATTGTGTTCAAAGTATACAGTTTTACCAATTACTGTGATCCCTGGGAATCAAACCCAGCATGCTCAAATGTTTAAACTACAGGAAGGCAATATGAACCTTTGAGCACAGCTTTTAAACAAGTATTTATGCCTACAGTTGAACCTGCAAAATTCCTTGCGCGCTCAGCACAGATGGTGAAGCAACAGCAGGGTCACGCTCCACAGATTATCATCAAATGCAACATGTGGATCCAAGGTTCCCAGGGGCTGCAGAGGTTAATGTCAGGCCATTAGGTGCAGTTACCCTCTGGGTTTGATGATGCATCCCTAAAACTTTGTAAAGGTCATGAATGCACAGATCTAACTAGGGTGAAGAGTGTGAAAGAGCTTACTTTCCCTGTTTGGGTGCATGTACACTGGATTTGGTGAGGCCTGTTAAATCCAAAAGTTTATGGGATTAGCTATAAAAGTGCTAAAGGTTCTTCATGTGAAGAGAAAGCACAGTAACAGTCAACTATTTTACAGATACACAAATTAACCACCCATAGTTATTGCTTTCAAACCCTCTCAAATGAAACATGAATTGAGACAAAGTGTTTCCTTTGTCACCTGGAAACATTCTCTTCATGGAAACATTCTCTTCTCTGAGGTTTTGATTAATGAAAGCACTAAACCTCAACTGAGCTGGTCTGAACTTGACAGATAGAGTTGTTCTTTGCTCACAGCATTTCCAAGAAATTCACAGTAGCCAGTCACTTGCCTTCTGTATCATAAAGTAATCACTTTTATTGACATAAATTCTTTTAGGTGGAGCATAAAAACATGACAGAGATTTCTTTATTTATCAATGTCAATAAGCTCCTGTTAATCGAGATTGAAATTAGGGCAGAATAGGTAAGGTCAGTCCACATCTTGAGGTATTTACACAAATGCCAAGAAACATTCCACCAGCAGGACTAACTCAACAACAACAGGGTACTTTTCAACACCTCACTGCTATTTTTCATTAAATACGGCTAAACAACTTGATAATGTTGCTCTCCTTCGACACTTCTTGCTTGTGGTGACACGAAACTAAACGAAACAGTTATGTACTATCCTTTGATGGCCATGTTTCTTTGGGTCTCTGCAAGATATGCACTCTCTTGACCTTTTACAGACTATGGGAACAGAATTGGTCACTATGGTAGCCCGTTTAGTACAACAAAGTGAGGCTGTGTCATGGAAAAACTTCAATGGCTATAAGGTAAGAGTAAAAACAGTAAGGTAGAAAAAGATTTAACAGACGAGAGATCCATTGTCAGGCATAATGCAGTTTTGTTGATTCATAAAGGCCTGTGAATATGAAGCAACAAGTACAAACAATTTATGAAGTACAGTATATGGAATGGACTGGGAATTAAGGCCTTGTCAGTGGACAGCAAAGGGGTGGGGGTGGGTGAGTGGGAAAGTATTGGAGCTGGTTGTTCTTAACGAAGAAGTGGGAAAGGCTGTTGAAATACGGCCGCCTACTGTGACACCCTGTTGCTTGCTGGCTGCCAGTATAGTCACCCTGACAACACGAAAAGCACACTTGTAATCACAGAGAGATACAAAGTATGGCTAGTGCTTTAGTAACATTGCCACCGTCATTAAAGTCTCTACAGGCAGACGACAATACTGCTTTTGAATTAAACAACTCATAGGTAATAAGTCAAAGATTATCTCATTAAAAGTTTCAATCGTATCGAAGAAAAGGCAGGGATACTGAAGAAATAATAATAGCAACAAAACATATGGATGCAATTTTTTCTTAATACTAACTAAACTGAAAATAATCCATTTGTAATTCCTGCACAGGAGAGACTTGGTGTTGTTTCCAAACAAAGGTAAAAAAAAATATGTACATCAGTATCGGCATCGGCTATCGGCCAAAATGAGTTGAAAACTACTGGCAAAAATCCAATATCGTGCATCCTTAATATATAAGGTAAACACTACAATGAAAATGAACACATCAACATTTTCTGCAAATGACCCTGCTGAAAGTAAACATTTCATAATGAAATGAACACTTTTGTTTTACAAGACTAAGTTACATGAATGTATCATATGCATAGTGAAAATGAAAAACATCCACTAGTTAGTTACTGTAATTTCAAGCTTCACTGTATTTTGAAGCCATGCATTTATATAAAACAAACTCCCTCTCCCTGTCACTCCTCCTCCTCTCTTTCTCTTTCTTAATTGAGAAGAATGTAGACAAAAGCTTGACATGTTTCTGCAAGATTATGTATATATCGAATGGCGAATCCGCCATTTTGTTGGACAAAGCAGTCAGGGGAGTTAACGTAGGTGGACTTGAACTTGAAAAATGGTGTGTACTGACATCTTTCCATGATTGAAACATGTTTATTTGATGCTATAAATGAACTAGTAGGAAGAGATGATCGGTTCACTATCCGCTTGAACTGAGGCGCTACAGCGATCTGTCACGACACATTAAAGAGCCACAAAACGGTATTTATTGTTTAAATTTCTTTAAAAATTACAAAATTTGAGCCTTTGTTTCATATCAGAAGTAACCTGCTCTGTCTTGTCTGTTGACGCGTTGTCAGTGTCCTCTTTGCTCAGCGATGTATTTTTCACTGCGAGAGATCGGCATGGCTTGTCGGACGTAGCAACAGTAACTAAAGGGGGCGGGTCTTTGCGAACGGTCAATTAGTGGAAATGTGCAAAGCTTTCTGCTGAATTTAGTGGAGAGATAACTCCATCAAAAGGACAAAACATATATTATTCAGGAAACAATACAAAATATTTTCATGGTAAATATTTGGATGATTCATTTTCTCAATACACCTATCAATGTCAGGTATTTTAAAAAAGTTGACATTTTTCTGCAATTTTGGTAAAGCAAATAAAATATATAATTTAGTTTAAAAGATACATTTTCATTTAGAATCGTTTTTCATGACCATGCCAGCAGTAATTTGTTAATTAATGATCAAATAATGGAGAAAACGAGACCTGTTTCCGAAACTGTATACTATCTGAGTATGTACTACATTTGAATAAGCGCTTAGTCTGTGACTGTTAAAAAAAGTATGTTCTATTGTACATAGTTTGAATGTGTTTAGTACGAACAAAATCTGTACTACATTCTTTATGTTGTCATTCTCATGTGTCTTATGATCCAGAAATAATAATTAATCTGGGTACTTTTATGAATACTATGAATTCGCATACTATTTTTTCACATATTGTTATTCGCCTACTGTATAATAGGGAAATAGGCATATTCAGACGCCGGACAGGTATATAATGTTGAGCTGGGGTCTGCAACCTTTTTTCATGAAGTACCATTTTTACATTTCTGAGTTACCGTGCCACACATTTGTTCAAACTGTTAACACTTGACCACATAACTGTTTCTCTGCAAAATAAATATAAATCTGATCTTCAATTCCAGTGATATATGCAAGTTCACGTCAACGAATGCAACAGATATGAGCTTCATTTTATTTTTCATCAGTTCATTTCAAGATCAAAGACCACAATAGGAGAAAGATGCATCAGCACTGGAAAGATAATTTAGTCTCACTACTTTGAATGAAGATGACTGTGTTGAGCTTCAAGATGCAACCCCGAACTTTCAGTTTCATTTGCGACATTTTGCTGAAGAGATGCTCAGCTACTCATCATGAATAGGTTGTGAACATCACTGAATGTTTAATAGGACTCTATACACTTAGTTGAATATCTCCGAAATGTATAACATTAACTTTGTTTTTCTCAAAGTTAAGCACAACAAATACAGCAGAACAAGCTGTAAGCTGTCAGTCAGTGCACGTGATGTGCAGTATCTGCGCTACTGGTTTGTCAGAGCAGTGCACTTTCAGTGACTTGCGCAGTTTAATTCTCACAATTTAATAGTTCTTATAGATCCTAACTTAATAAAACAAGCTGTGTTACTATGGCACAGAACTTTCGGTGTCGGACTGACATGCTGGTTTAAATGCTGACATGAGAGTGTAGCAAAAGTGGTGGTGATCAGCTCTGCTCCAGATTGAGGGTGTAGAAAGACAGGGACTGATGTGCTGTTGTGAAATGGTAAGTTGAGTTTTATGCTAGGTTTTCAATACTGAGCGGGCCTTTCTTTGCCCGGCTGACTTTCTGGCATCCAAGGTTAATGATAGTGCGATGAGGCCCAGTCTGAAGTTGAGAGCCCCCCGTCAAATAACTAATCGTCACTCATCAACACATGAGCCTGTGCTAACATGCAAACGTACATGTGTTTGTATGTGCCCATGTTCCTTCATTTCACAACAGTAGAGGTGTGCACTCCTTGCTGTCTTTTGTGTGTGTTCATTGGTTTAGGCTTTGGTTTAACATTCCAAGAAAAGCTGTTTATCTTCATGATTATCAGATTTTTGACAAATGATTGTCACTAGGCATGACCAGAGAGACCCTTTCAGGCATTCCATGCTAAATAAACACAAGTTCACACGCAAACATGCAAAATTCAGTTTGATTCAGTTTTTCTACTGAAATAGAGTTGCACTGTAATGTTTTTTTTTTTTTCTATGTTGCACTGGCCAATATAGATATAACCAGAATAAAACAGCTTTCATTAAGTTGTTGATGTTAGTGGTGTCTTTGTCTTATATGAGTGAAAATTATTTTAAACATATTTAAAAGTACTGCACTTTAAGCATAAAACATTTTTAATGAGGACAAAAATACAGTGTTCACCCTAAATATAAATAATATCCTTCTTTACTGGATGAGTGACTAGCAACTAGGGCTAAGCATTGACAGGGCTGGGAATTTCACGATTCGATCTAGATCTAGATTCGATTCGTTTTTTTTTTTTTCGATTCAACATCAAATAATTGGGGCCTATCTGGTATCACATGTATGTTCTGTTTTGGTTTAGTTCTAGTTCCTGTACCTATTTTCTTTGTTCTCATTTTCCCGCTACTAGTTACTTTCCTTGGCTACTGATTAAGTTACACACCTTTTTTAGTTTATTAGCCTCTCTTGTTGAAGTTAAATATCCTCGGATAACCATCAGTAAGAGGTGATTCATTAGCAGGCACACACAGAATCTGCACACATGGACTTCATGTAGAAAGTACTTCTGATTTCAATCGAATTGTATCCCTGCTACCTACCACAAGCATGCATGTTTAGCTAAATTAATAATACATTCAGCTAATGATATTCAATCAGCTCCATTTAGCACATTTTACCACATGTAGATCCTTTCCATAGAATTTCTCCAAAAATTAGGGCTGAAAACCTAATCATTACAAAGCAATGGATCTTTGAAGCCTAAAGCTAGTGATTTAAGTTAGTGTGCTAGATTTCTTAAATTATTGAACAATAACTTTTCGGCTACATTTGCAATTTGCACTACAAACTTGCATTAAAGGGGACCTATTATGCAAAATTCACTTTTGCATGGTGTTTGGCTATAAATCTGTGTTGGCAGTGTGTGTACACAACCACCCTATAATGATAAAAATCCAACCACTCCTTTTTTTTAATCCCCATAAATCATAAGCAGTGTCTCAGAACAAGCTGTTTCCAGATCCCTGGCAGTGTGACGTCACATTAGCCACAGGCCCCGCCCACGAATGTTGACAGACACTGCCGTTTTAACATAGAACCACGCTGAGCGCGTTCGCAGCCAGTTGTACAGTCCGCCATTGCTGCACTGACGAGAATGTCTCCCAAGCGTTTTAGGTGTTATGTAGCTGGATGGATTCATCCAAATCTGAGCCGCTATAGACAAGGTGGATTAATTTCGTTTTAGAAGAAAATGCTCCCTCAACTCTACCGAAATTCGTTTATATCTGCATGAATCATTTTACACCGGACTGCTTTGTGAATGAATGTCAATACAAAGGAACAATACAAAACAGAGGTTGTGCTAAAAAGTGGTTACACAAGGATAGATCAGTAAAATGTCCAGCTTACAGTCTCCAGAGTGATACTGGATACGGCAGTAATGAAGGTGAGATCACTTTATTACAGTTCATCGGAGTTGATTTATGGATATAAAGTGTACCAGTTCATTAAGTACCACCCGAAAAGGCATAATGTCTTCATATATTTGTTTACTGTTAGTTGTAACGATTGTTTCTGTGTACTTCGCTATGTATGTTGATGATAATGCAAGGGAGAGAGAGAGAGTTTGTGGATAATATTTTAATGCACACTTGCACTGTGTTTTATTAAGCTCTTACAGTGATTTTCTAGAGTGAAAACGGATGCTTCATCTTTTGTGTAAAATACAATAAACGTCATAAAACTCATCGGTAAAGTCGAACGGGGTCCGGTACAACAGGCTTGTACTAATAGTGGATAAAAACAAGAAGACAATATAAGTTATAACCGAAATTAAACTAAACTATACCTGTTCTATGTCACCAGAGAATCAGCTCTTGAAGCTCCGCCCTCTTAGGCCGAGCGCAGCAGCTCATTTGCATTTAAAGCGCAAGCACTGAAACGACGCGTTTTTGCTCAACCCCAAAAAGTGGCAATTTTAACATGCTATTAAAAATTATCTGTGGGATATTCTGAGCTAAAACTTCACATACACACTCTGGGGACATCAGAGACTTATTTTACATCTTGTAAAATGGGGCATAATAGGTGCCCTTCAATCAAATCTAAAGCAGGCTTGATCGACACAGACGTCACAATCCTCAGAGAACTGCAGAGGAAATGGAAAGCATGTTTGATGAATGAGGAAATGTGAAGGAGAGCAAGGGTCAAACAAAGTATAGAGGAAAGTGAAACAGTAGCTCGAAGTGTCTGGTGGTGTGAGTTCAGTCCACTTTATCTATTTCATGGAGGCCACAGCAATAGAACTAAGTGGACGTTTGGAGGGCTTTAAAGGGCACCTATTATGCAAAATTCACTTTTACATGGTGTTTGACCATAAATGTGTGTTGGCAGTGTGTGAGCAAAACCACCCTAGAATGAGAAAAATCCACCCAGTGTTTTTTTTACAATCTCAATAATTCATAAGCACTGTCTCAGAACGCCCTGTTCTAAGATTGCTCTCACTGTGACGTAGAATTGCGCTAAGCCCCACCCACGTGGTTTGATTGACAATCTGGTTTTGGCATAGACCCATCCTCCATTGTTTCAACGACAGCCGGTAATGTCTCCTAAGAAACATAAGTGTTCTGTTGTGGGATGTAATAATGAACATAGTAGTTTTCACTTACTTCCGACATCAGAGCCACTGAAAACGCAGTGGATGGATTTTATTTACGAAGGAAAGGCGCCACTCAAAATTCCAAAATACGTTTATGTTTGCGCAAATCATTTTTTGACTTACTGTTTTGAGAACGAGGGTCAATTCAAAGCAGGTCTTGCTTCAAAGTTAATCCTCAAGTGTGGATCGTTGCCTACTGTTCGCGATCCAACGTCACCTCCAGAAGAAGTAAGTGTATTTAATGTTTTTTGAGCAAATAGTCATTTCAGTCGATGTCAGCCAATTCAATAACAAATGCGTCTAAAGTTGTTGTCGTCGTCGTAGAATGTCTGTGTATATAATTTAAACATTGTTTGTATAGGGGTGTATCCACACGTATATATATATTTTTTAAAGATATTGTATTCAAAACTGTGTATGTTTACTTAGCAAACGTTATCACAGTATTTGTGTTTGTAGTTTCAAAAAATTGCGCGAACGTTATCACAGTGTGTGTGTGTGTGTGTGTGTGTGTTGCACATCCATAATTGCAAAGGGGACGCGATTAAAACTCTATAAGTACATAAATGTATCAAATAACCATTCAGAGACGTCCTGCTCCATTCTCAATTGTGTTTCTTCTGCCGGAGTCTCTTCATCATCTGGGTCTGATTCCGGTTCAAACATGTACGGCTGAATGCCATACAAAACAGCAGGTCTCTCACTCTCAGCCATTCTGCTTCTACCGACTGTTTATTGCCATAGTGCAAGTTACGTCCTCATTCAAAGGCAGGGCGGGGATATGCAGCTCATTTATATTTAAGGTGGTACACACCAAAACAGCTCTTTTTAAAACAGGCCCCAAAAATGACATTTTCAAATGGTTATAATAAATTAACTGTGGGGTATTTTGTGCTAAAACTTCACAAATACATTCTGGGGACACCCAAGACCAATATTACATCTTGTAAAAAGGGGCATAATAGGTGCCCTTTAAATAGAGAACAGAAGGTGAAGCAGTTCAAAAATAGACATCCTTCAGATCTATAAATATAAGTGTGTGTGTGTGTGTATGTGTGTGTGTGCATTTTTGTGACAGATCAGGACACAAATTTGTATAATGACATGGGTATGACATAGGTATTACAAGTAGGGGGTGACTTATGAGGATATTACCCCATGTCCCCATTTTTCAAAAGGCTTATAAATCATACAGAATGAGTTTTTTTGAGAAAGTAAAAATGTGACCAGTTTCCTGTCATGGGTAGATTTAGGGGTAGGGGTAGTGTAGGGCGATAGAAAATACGGTTTGTACAGTATAAAAACCATTACGCCTATGGAATGTCCCCACAATTCACAAAAACAAACCTGTGTGTGTGTATGGCTATACTTGTGAGGGCCAAATGTCATCCCTTTTATTATGAAATATCATTACAACCAACTAGTGAGGACATTTTACTGGTATTAAGGCTTATAAATCAGCCAAAACTTGTTTTTAATTTAATCTAGTGTTTTGCACACATTTCTGTGAGGGTTGTTTTAATTAAGTTTTCACAGGTGTTGAGCAGTTCCCTGGGATTTCCATTGTATCTATTATGATTGAGATCTGTTTAGAGGGTAAATTCCAAACATATACCAGCTTGTTGTATTATGAAAAAGTTTTTACTCACATTGCCTTTTGGATACATTTCAATGAAAATATTTACAGTCAATCAGGCTTTAGAAAAAAATAACCCTTAATAGATATTAAAACCATGGAATGCAGCTCGGATGTTTGTAGAGTCCTTGAAACACATCATGTCCTTAGCCGGGAAAATGAGCATGTCAAGGGACAGACAGATGCAGAGGAATGGGGAGGGGGTAAATAAAGACAACATTTGGACCTCTGCTAACATGTCTTCATTGGGTGCACCTGCAGATCGCCCATCCTCACAAACTCAAACACACTCTGTGTATTATCTGCATTCTTGTTCCATATGTCACCAATCACATCTTTGGTCAAAATCAGATCCGTCACCCATCACACCCTATAGCCATTTAAAATCCATTCATGTCATTCCACTCCTGCATCGCCCCACACCCCCACCCACAACAGCCTGTTATTGAGATGATTGGGGTCTGTAACTAAGTAGATTTCTTTGCTCAGGGCAACCCCAGGTTTTAACAGAGCTTATTTCAGCACAGTCTGTGGAGCCCAGGGCAACACAAGCACAGACATGACACAGAGTGATGAGATAATTGATGACATATTTAAAGCAGGTTTATCTATTCATATATAACTTTCAGTCTTGATGGAGCAATACTTAATAGTTCATTATTAAAATAATCTACTAATATCACACAAGGTATTTATATCAACCTGTCTATCTGTCTATCCATCCATTCTTGAATTCACCCTTGCATCCATCCATCCTTCCATTTAACCATCTATCTAGCCATCAGTCTGTCTATCCATTCATCCATCCATCCTTCCATTTAACCATCTATCTAGCCATCAGTCTGTCTATCCATTCATCCATCCATCCTTCTATTTAACCATATATCTAGCCATCAGTCTATCTGTCTATCGGAGCAGGTAGTTTTTTGCATCTTACCCCGATTTCGCACGGCATGTAAACACATTAACCTGCTATCTGTCGGCTTATTGAAGTGCACAAGTGTGATACGTGACAGAAACGCATCCTTAGTGCAGATTTAAACGCATCCAGACAGAGCAAGCATCTTGCAGGAAACGAAAAAGGAAAATATCATAAATGCAGATTCTTTCAAGACCCAGAAAATTGTAAAAATGTGTTCTCAAAACGCTGCATCTGTAACTGCATGAGAGAATAATTTATGAGCCATAAGATTCTCGCTGATATGTTGCAAGCTTTATTTAACATCACAACTGACATAACATATGGAATGCTCGGAGTCAGATATGCAAATAATTATTTTTGACGTCACTACAGAGAAATAACATGATTTATTAATAAAGTCATGTAAATGCGGTTTACTTGCATTGTCAGTTTACTGGTTTGCATGTAAACAGGGAAAACTGATAACTCACAATATTTGTGAGTTATCAGCTTACTGGTGTGAATGTAAACGTGCTCAATATATTCTATGCATGGCATAGAATCGCTGAAGCTGAATAAAAACAAACGTTTTGACTGATGAAACATAAAGACAATAAACACACACGATTGTGACAATATATGGTTTATGTGTGTTTTTCAAGCCATCTCTGGGTATTTTCAAAACAATAAAGTATATGAATAATGCAGTGCTAACTGACATAGTATGTATTACAGTAACTACAAAATATATGTTCTGCCTTATTCTGTAATTAAAAAAAACAAATACATTTTTTACATTGTATAAAATCTGCAATGACTTAAAGCACAAGTGTTTGTAGTAAACATAAAATTGTCATTAGGAAAAAACAGGAAAAAAATATAGAATACAAATTGCAGGTTATTGCTCAGCAGTGTATTTGATTTCTTAGCCAATTCAAAGCAGGAGATAAGAAAAAAATCTGTCAATTAGACAAATGTCAGAAAAAAAAAATGGAATTATACTTGACATTTCTTGTGAAATGATGGCTACGCCCATAGGCATAGGTCTCCATATGCTCTCTTTTGGACCAAAGTATGTGTAGGAAAACTTTGCTGGTCAATGTGAAACAGCACTTGAAAGCTGGAGTATAATCACAGGCCCATGTCAAGAAAAAGATGAGGAAGGGGAAGGGGTCTATGGACCATTGGTGTGATCTCAGTTTGCGGTGCTCTAAAAGCTGTTAGTTCAGCTTGTTTCTGCAAACTCTTGGGAGATGTCCATGACCAAGCTTTCATCCTTTGAAATATAATAAAATATTGTGCTTGTCAGCACTCGCACTTATAGACGCATATTGCTCCTGTTGGAAAAAAGAAAAGAAAAAGCACTGTGTGCTAGAGAATTTGAACCCAATCAATGAAGAGTGAGAATCTCTCCAGACAGGAATTACAGACAGGGCAGGGCGTTCGGTATATCACAACATGACTCATTTATTCCAAGTGGGGTATAATATTTGTTACGTTTTGAGCATGAGATCTTGATTATTTACAGTATGGAGAAGTACACCAGTTTACACAACCTGTAGGGTCTACTTGTTTGATTTAAGAGACATGTTAGTCTTTTGTATCTTTTTTGATGGAAGACCCATATGGAGCTTGTAAAAACATTTTGGCATGTTCTAGCACATTGAGGTCAACACAACATGGAATAGAGTTTGTAAACAGCATGCAAATTAAAGGCATGTAAACCTTTATTACTTTTCAAGTGTTCGTCTAACTGCCCAAACAAGACTGTAAATGTACTGTAAATGCATGACACATTTAAAGGCATACAACTTTTGCTATACGTAAACCACATTTTCTTAAGAAATTGTCTAATAGTAGAATAATAAAATAAAAAAAAACTAAAACAATTAATCTTATTTTTTTATATAAGATGGATAAATATAATACTGAAATGGTAGACATGGTAGACACCATATTTGATTTAAATTGGTTGTACTGGTCAATTGACAAAACATTTACTTATTTAAAACTCTTAAGTAAAGTCCATAAAAATAAGGCCCAATCTACTGTTAATTATGAAGGAATTTTCGGTATTCTGTATTTCTGTATGGATGAATAGTGTTGGTTTTCCAGGGCCTGAATTTCAGCACGGGATTGCAGATTTTGCCGCAGGTTTCACACTCACACCCAAAGCGTGCGCATATAAAGCCACTTCTCTTGCGAATTGAGTTCTTTTCCACAGATTATTGCACTTAAAAATTCTGTTAAAGGTGCCCTAGAATTAAAAATTGAATTTGTCTTGGCATAGTTGAATAACAAGAGTTCAGTACATGGAAAAGACATACAGTGAGTCTCAAACTCCATTGTTTCCTCCTTCTTATATAAATCTCATTTGTTTAAACGACCTCCGAAGAACAGGCGAATCTCAACATAACACCGACTGTTACGTAACAGTCGGGGTGTACGCCCCAATATTTGCATAATGCCAGCCCATGTTCCCAACATTATGAAAGGGATTACACAAGGGCAGCCAGTTAACGTCTGGAGCTGCACACAGCCGAATCATCAGACTAGGTAAGCAAGAACAACAGCGAAAAATGGCAGATGGAGCGATAATAACTGACATAATCCATGATAGCATGATATTTTAGTGATATTTGTAAATTGTCTTTCTAAATGTTTCGTTAGCATGTTGCTAATGTACTGTTAAATGAGGTTAAAGTTATCATCGTTTCTTACTGTATTCACGGAGACAAGAGCCGTCGCTTTATAAATCTCTCCAACAGTGTAGCATTAGCCGTTAGCCACGGAGCACAGCCTCAAACTCATAGAGAATCAAATATAAACATCAAAATAAATACTTTACTCACATAATTCGAAGCATGCATACAGCATGCATGACGAACATCTTGTAAAGATCCATTTGAGGGTTATATTAGCTGTGTGAACTTTGTAAATGCGCTGTAATATAGTCGACAGCTCGTGTGGCAGGGAGCACGCGATTTAAGGGGACGCGCCGAGTGTAAATCAGTGCAATGTTAATGATGCCCCAAAATAGGCAGTTAAAAAAATTAATTAAAAAAAATCTATGGGGTATTTTGAGCTGAAACTTCACAGACACATTCAGGAGACACCTTAGACACCTTATATTACATCTTGTGAAAAAGCATTCTTGGGCACCTTTAAAATGCCCGTCTTGGCAAGTATTCATGTAAATACAGTTGGTTAGATCTAAAGTGAACGGTTAGGAAAGAAAACACATATGTAACAGTATATTGGATCCATTTATAAGCTCTTAAAGTGACAGCAGCCTGTCTATGTTATTAATGTTAATAAAAAAGATATAAATAAAAATGAAAAAGAGAAATCGACAGTAACTTTAACTGTAAGGATTATTCTGTATTTATTTTTTTACAATTAAGACTATGCAATGTTATTTTAAATTTGCTTACTTTAAAAAGTTTTAGATCTACCTTGTTGTTAGACCTACCTGAAAAACTCTAGAATTTCATGGAAAGGGGTCTGAAAAGTCACTAAGTTGGCAACACTGATGCAGCCTTCCATCTCCAGGTCCCAGCCCGCTGCTGTCCAAAACAGCGTTACGGCAATTTTGCATCGGCCGGAGGCAATTACCAAACTGGTTCCACATGTGAATATTTTGCGACAGCAAATCAAAGTTATTAATTATGAAGGCTATATTCAATATAAACTGGTAGTATTATTTTTCTTCAAAACTATCTAAAATATTTAATGCCTGTAGGAATACAATTTAATGCTTTTTAATGCCATTTAAGGCCTTAATTTTCACAAAATCCATTTAATGACTTTTAATGCTTTTAAATGCCCCACGGATACCCTGTAAAAACTTTCAACACAAATGTATCTAATATGATAAAAACAGTGCTGCTTTACCTCACATACGCTTGACCGGAAGAAGCGGAAGAGGCAACTGCAGCATAATAAAAGTTTCGCTGCTCTCAAGACGTGTGTTGTGCTTATCTCTCGCTCGTCCATGCTCTGCTTCATACTACAGTAACGTTAATAATCTCATCCATGAACATAATTTCTGCCCGAGTCCCATCCCGATTCTTTTCCATTGGCTGAAGATGCGAAGACAACACCTTCCATTGATTCCGCAAAATCAAGGCGTCATCAAGCTATGTCTTTGTTTTGAATAAACGACTTCTATAGCAGCGAAAATTTACAGTGTGCCTTTAAGCCCAAATAATAGTAAATCATTTTTTAATGATCATCTACAAACTTTATCTGCTAATCTAGTTTGTAAAAAAAAAAAAAAAAAAAAAATATATATATATATATATATATATATATATATATATATATATATTTTTTTTTTTTTTTTTTTTTTTTTTTTTTTTTTTTCCAAACTCCTCCTAGGTCGGTGTCAGATATTCATCAAACATTGCACACATCAGCTCTACATGCTGATAAAAAGTTATCAAAAGGATTTTGATCTATTAAGCAGTTTAGGAGATACAATTTTTATATGTGTCTGGTATGAACCATTATGACAATCTATATCTTGTGTGCACAAAGTCCAAAGGCAACACATACAGAAATAAATTATAAAAATGAAAAGAGTCTTAAGATAAATCCTTCAGATAAATAAGGTTTTGAGCTGCAAATGATATCAGTGTTTCCCATACATTAACTAGACTATGGCGGCCCGCCACAGTCTCAAAATTAAACGGAAATTAGGCCTGCCGCGATATTTAAATAACGGTTTGATAATTGCGCTCTTACATACTGCAAAAATGGAGCAAAAGAAATAGACTAGCACCAATTAATTTTTCGTGCACTATATTCAAAATCATCTGAAGCCATTCCATAGCTTCATGTGAGGGACAGAAGAATACGTACATCATTAAGTTCACGATCGGAAACTCGTCTTCCCTCCGGTGCAGCTGTCAATCATTCTCTGTTCAGCACTCAAACAGCACGGCATTTGCATAAAATGACTTTATCTTGCTGAAGTTTATTGCTGTTTATGAACGATGTCATCATAATGGCTACAGTGTGTCTGTTAGATCGCACAACACAAGGAATATGAATTGGCATCGCACACACAATAACTGGAATTTAAAAGTGAGAAGAAACATATGATTAATAAACTGTTAGATGCAGATATACACAGGGATTCTCTTTGTGCCGTGAACTTTTCAATGCACTGCGCAACTGCGCGCTCTGACTCCATATTGCTTTACGCACATCATTCTGCACCCTGAGATGCGCATAAGCAGTTTGTGCTGCTGTTTTGAAGCGTTTCATATTATCATCGTTTTACATACTGAAAGATTATTAATAGCCTGTTTTGTTCTGTCATATCTATCATATCTTGTTGCCCCATTAAAAAGCTGCACAATACACTTAAAAAACCGTCTTTTAATCTTAGATTATTATAAATACATAATTATTTACATTCATTTATAAATATAAATCAAATATAAAGTTTTTTCATATCATAAGAATACAAATAGTCAAATTTTTATTAACATATTTAGATTTTATAAAAAAAATAATAATAATTAGGCTAGCATACTTTTTGCTGCTGAATTATTGTACCTAGATTTTATTTATTTATTTATTTATTGGTCAGCTTATGCTCATATATTTTTATTCATTTCTTATTTTTCTCTATAACGAAGTAGTGTGTTTAGTACATTCTGGATTGTGTTTAACAAATGAAAGAGTGACCATTAGTTTCACAAATACAGATGTATAGATACAGGACCCCACTAATTATTCTAGACATAAATTAATTCAAAAAAGGTAACCTCTTTCGCTACATATTTTTAATGGTTTAATTGTATATTGACCACTTATGAATGATCATTATATGTTGTGTACGTGACTAATGTGCCATACCATCACCAATAAATAAATAACTATTAGAGCACAAAATTGTTTACAAGAGAGCAAATTCTTCATTGATCTAGTCACGCTTCATCTAAATTGTTGAATGAGTCCGCACATACACTACACCACACATATTATATTCAACTATGAAACCATAACTTTCAGTGAAGATTCAAGATAGACTTTAACATAAAATAACATCATATAATACATTTCAATTGTATTGCTATTTGGCATTTTAATGTTGCTCTCAACAAGCAGGCAGAGTCTATAAGCTCAGCTTATGCTGGCTGAAGGAATTTGTGCATCACAGGGTGTAGGCCAACACTGTGCAGACCACCTGCTATGAGCACTACAGGAAACCACCACTCAGCAGTAGGTCAGAGTCTGAGGCTTTGAAGCCACACCAGGAAACCATTAAAACTCAGTTTGAGTTAGAGAAGAGGGCAACGACTGGCCTTCTACAAGTCCCAAGAGCACAAGGTGTTAAGAGAAGGTGTGCTCTTTTCCATCATCGCCACAGGAAATCAGCACAAGGCTACAAGCAGTGGTTAAACCCCCCAGAGTTTATAGCTCTACAAAGTGCTGAAGCTGGAGCTAAAGGTTTACACCACACAAGCCTGGTGAGGTAGAAGTCACATGTGGCTTGAAGACTGTGATATAGGTGTAATGACTACAGCCAGGATGGGCACAATCAGTTCAATGGAACATTAAACAAAGTTAATCAGCAATGCTGATATATTTCCCCTTAACTAAAGATAATGCCCTCCCACATCGATTCAAGCAAGGCTAAGAAAGGAGATCAGAACCAAAAGAAAGTTCTAGTCTAACGGGAAGACCTGAGGTGCAGAGATTGCCCAGGAGAAGTGCAAATGTCAGAGCATGACACATGCTCCTGAACTTCAAACAATGTTGTAAGCCTTCAACCAAACTCATCACATGAGAATGTGTCCTTCTAAAATCTACAGCATCTCTGACCACAGTTTGGTGTAATCCATAAAGGTGGATGTTAATGAATGTACAGAACAGAGACAGATTGTATACACTTCCTCTCAGACTGCCGGAGTCCTGAGGCAAACAAAGTGAGTTGATAATTTACAGCATTGCAGGATGTGTACAAAACACTCATGTTAAACACGCATGTTTATAAATGCATGTATATACGCATATATATGAAGAGTTTGGTTCCAAAACGCAATAACTCCATTTTGATTAATTTGAGTAAAAAGATGTTTTCTTTACCAAGAAAGTGGCAAGATGAAAACCACTATTTTCTGTTTCAAACTTTCACATAGCATTTTTTGGTTATAAAAACATTAAAAATTCAAATCTACATTTTGATTTTAAAAAGTTTATTATAAAAACGTATAATTTTTTCCCCAAAATGCAATAAATCCATGACATTTAGGCATGACATTGTCGCGTTTTGGAAAGAAAGGGAGAAAACATGACAGAATAACACGACGGATATCGCATTTTGCGCAAAATTAATAAATGACTTTTCAATACCGACCAGATACAATACTGATTTTGGTGGAAACTCATTTTTTTTTTTTAAATGCCGTTTATCGCATTTTGGAACCAAACTCTTCATATGTATAATGTCCTCCAACCCAGATACATGTCCTCTTTGACTGATAATCACACAAAATATTTTGAAAAATGGAAAGAAAAATTGCAAATGAGACTTGAGACTGTTTTTCCTAGAGCAGAGTTAGCCGAAACCTTCCCTTCTGAAAAATACAGCATAAAACAGCATGAATACCATGTTGGTCCTGGTTTATTTATTGGAGCTGGTATAGTGCTGGTCTATTCACGCTGTTCTCAATCAGAACTGAGCTGGTGTAGCTGTCATTTATTTCAATATTTTAACAACACATTCATATGATGTTGTTAATGGTGACATGCCATGCAGGTAAACAAGTAAAATATTGAATCTTTCTTTAATAAGTATGTGTTTTGATAATCATTGAATGTTTAATTAATTATTAAATCCAGCTTTGCTTCTTTGATTTCTCACTAAGAAAAAGACCATGTCTTGGAGTTTAAAAAAATATGTTAATAATAATTGTGCGCTCAGATTAGCCAAAATACCAAAGTCTATGAAACTGCAAAGGTCTCAGATTTCAACATTTTTTATCAAATTCTTCCAAAACCAAGTCATCCAAGTCATCTATGCTATACACATTTAGTTTAGTTGTCTAATACTCTTATATGCAACTGACCAGCAACTATATATTTTCCAGTTTATGGGACGTTTTGCATCATAAATAATAATAAATGTAAAACTACATAAAACCCATGTTAGGCCATCAAAATTCCACTAAATGTTGTCCCAACAAGTTAAACACAGTTGTCTGAACACAATTTCAAATTGAACAAGATAAAATGTTAATTTTGTCTTAGTCCTGTGTCAAATGTACTTTTTAAAGTTTTTATCATATTTAGTCAACCTTGTTCTAAATATCTATTGTTAGCATTTTAATCAACAATAAATTTTTTGTTATCCTTTTACCTATCCTATGTCTTGGAGTATCGCAATAATATTCAGGGATGCAAACAGGTAAGGAGGAAAAAAGGTGAGAACATTGCGCGGGGCGGGGACATGCTGCGCACGTAATTTTTTTTTAAAGTTATTTGCTTTACATGATCATTTGTAGTTACTTACAGGGTAGTAAAAATAAATGTAAAAATCTCTTAAATGTTCAAAACTGTAATTTTTCTTGCAAAAAATTAACATTGTTGCAACATTTGACCAAAAATCAACATTTGGTTAAAATCTCATGTTATAAATAACGAAATGCTATGCAGGATCCTTGTAAGACCCCCCTACCCCCCATAAAACACTTTCTCATTGGATCTATGCAAATCCCACAGGTGACCTATTTTGATCTCAAAAAGGTGAGTTCTCACCTAAAGGTATGTTTACTGTATTGTGAGTTCAGTATCGTGATACGTATCGAATCGTGACATGAGGGTATCGTTACACCCCTACAATTTTCTTATTGTATTGTTTATTCAGTGAAATGGAAAAAAACACAGAATTGTTCTTATTAAAGTCTCCTGCTTAAAATGCTCCTAAGGGAGTAAGAGTTAATGGAGAGAGTTAATGTGGTCCAGATTACACTAGTTAGAGACACATTGTGTATCACAGATGAGATCAACCCAGTACTTCCTGTGCTGTGAGTGACCTGGTGCTGAACCAATGTAGCAGAGCTTTTCTTTACCAAAGCTACAAACCTTGGCCATTAACAGAAACCACAGACCACATTTGGCTGTAAAACATGGTGAAACATAATGACTTGGTTGGAGGACACTCAATCAACCAATGTGCTGACAACCTAAGTGCACAATATAAACACAAACCCACCCCATAATTTCTGAGACAACTTATAGTATTAGTATTTTGAAATCTTTAAATGTGAAGACCAACACTGCTTTTTTTAAATTCTCTCCACTCCACCATGTGATTACACCACCACATTGATATAATTAAAGAACAGTACATAGCCATTGTCTTTGCAGGCCAAAATAGTAAAAACTAAGCCTACAGGACCTGCCTTAAATCTGCCCTGGAGCAGTTGGGCGGGAACAGACAGGTGAGACAGGTAGGTAAAAAAGGTCATGGAGAGAGTGATAAGGTGCATTCCTCTATCGAGACAGGATAGAGGGGCAACAAGAGGGGGGAAAGAAGAAAATAAGTAAATGACAAGATGTGATATTTCTGGATTAAGCAGGAGGGTAAATGTTTGAAAAGAAAGAAAAAAGCATCAGAGCTGAGTGTAATAATACAGAGGTTTAGAGGGGGTGGGTGTGCATACTGGGACGGGATGTGCAGGTGAGGGGGTTCAACTGCTTAGCCAACGGTTGGAGACTACGCTGAGGCCTGCCCCTGTCACAGATTTGAGAATGCCATCATGGGAATGTCTAGCTCCGGGGCTGAGCTCTTGAGGGAGAGTGACGTCTACGGTTTTTCATTCCATCTTAACATCCGCGAGCGATGAAGTGCACTGAAACTCCAAAAGATTGCAGCCATTTATATTTCCACTAAAATGATCTCTAATCTAAAAATACTGTCGCACATACTTTCTATGCTTTACACATGATAGTACTTGACCCTGCTAAGCTAAACTATGCTACAGTAGATTATACTGTAATACTATAATGGCTGATGCTTGAGCTTTACAGAGGTGTTTGCTAAGGAAAGCTTCACCAGTACTATATTTTCTGGATTACACAAATTCACATTTTTTTAACATCTGAAACATGCTGCGACTTATATTCCAAAGTGACTTACGTAATGCAATGAAAATCAAGCACACAAAACAGGCACAAAGCACACATTTGGATTTGTGCGGAATGAGAGGTGTGTGAGCCCAGGTTTATTTGTAAAGTACATTTCCCACAAGCCAGTAGTTTCAGTCTGGCTTTGTATAAATTTGTTCAGGCCTGCCGTTTATAATGAATGACAGTATAATTTATGTTTATTTTTTTTTTTCTGTTCTGAATATTTAAGTTAAATTAGTAAGTCATTAGAAATAAGTCAAATGGCGTCCAATGTTATTTAGACCTCAGTGTTCTTCAAAATATCTTCTTTTGTGTGCCATATAAGTCATACAGCTTTGGAACGACATGACAGTGAGTAAATGCCAATAGAATTTAAATTGAAAAACGGAACTTGTCTAAACAAAAAATTTCATCTTTCTGTTTCTACACTGGCCACCCAGAGTATATGGAGCAAAAAAATATGGAGCAAATTGCTCTGTTGATAAGCAAGGGTGGTTAGTTAATGAGAGAGAGAAAGACAAAGAGAGAGTCCTAAGAAAAAGAAACGGAGGGCTTTAGAATAACATCAACATATATGCTTTGCTATGAAACATTCATAATTAGTATTTTCAAAAAAGTATTTTCTCAATTATTTTCTCATAATTTTGTAAAAAAAAATATATATTTATCAAAAAAGTGAAAATATCCATCATGGTCATATTACTCCTGGTACCTTATGCTGTTTCCAGTGGCACTACAAGATGGCTCATGCTCAAACAAAATATAGACAAGGGTACATTTGCGCTGTTGGCATTAAACTACAGAAAACTATATGATTCACAGGTGGACACATCATAGGTAAAGAATGAGGGAGGAATTAAAGAGATACTGCACAATAGATATGTGGAAAAAACAACAGAGGGTAGAAAGGATGATGTAGTCCTGTAGAGAGGGAGGGAAGACCAAACACAGATGTATAAACAGAGCCATTCCCAATTTACAGGCTTTCTTGCAGCACAACAACGAGTAACTGCATGTATGAATGCAATATTTACTTGCTTACTGACAATACTTACGATTACTGCAAGTAGTAAATATTAGTGTGCTTCTTTTTTTAAGTCTATATCAGACTTTTTCACAATAATTTCACCATTCACTTTTAGATGAATAAACGTGTGCTTGGGGGATTTGCCCTGAGGGTGTCAATTCACTGTGAAGGTTATATAGATGACAGAGAAGGGTGGGGTACATGAAAGAATTGAAAGAATGAGTGAAAGCAAGCCAACCAACAACACATGAAAGGAAAACTGAGCGAAAAAAGCAGTGACATGTACAATGGTGTAAGACATGTACAATGAACTAAAACAACATAATCATAAACCTATCTATATGTTACGATAAAAGGGGGCCCTCTTCAACTGGAAAAAGACTCTCCTTAAACCCTAAGGGGAATTAGTATTTTCTTCCATCAATCCATCAATCTTTCATCTATGTATTTCTCCATGTGCTCTCCATGTCAGAACAGCATTTGCTCATCATTCTACATGTAGATTCCCCATGTCTCATGTCCCATCTTATTTTTTTTTTCTTAAAAGAATGCAAGAATCACTAAAACTACTGCTCTTACTTAAGGCCGTTTAAATCTCTACTCTCACGTAACATTCATACTAAGATTTATGCAGCTTATTGAGGAGAGGTGACTGGACGATAAAGAGGGAAAAAATCCTCTTGATTTACTTGCCAGTACCAAACCAACTAGCAATTAGGGCTGGTTGGCACAAATTTCACAAATTGATTTGATTTTGATTCAATTCAATCTCGATATTGATTCATATACATTCTTCTTAAGGAAAAAAAATCTCTCAACTAATGCTGTAAGCTATACAGGGAAGCTGGGAACCCTATCATTTGCTACATTACTAAAATATTCAAGGTTAAAATGTACATTTTTAAAAAATCTAGTATTCTTTTCTCCATTCCTATGTCCTTTCCTCCCTCTTTTTTCTATTTAAAAACCCGTGAGTGACGGAAAAAAATTTAAGATGCCCTCTCCACACATTCTCACTCTGTTTCCGTAGAGTAACCTTTGACCCTTTGCCTGCTTTGAACATGAGTGAACATGGATCTTAGTGAGCTCTATCATACGTGCAGAGCTGATGGCAAGACAAAGACAAAAATGTCACTGGCATCTCCTGTCACTCTCTTAAATCAGCTGTGGAGGAGGCATCTGTCAACACCTCTGAGACTTTAATCTCCCAAATCTCTGGTATTTATTATTGACACTTTTGGACTGTGCTATTTGCTGCATGATTTGAAAAGTTCAATAAGAAGATACAGAAAGAGGGAGATCAGTGTACTGAGAAATAAAGAGAAGATATAAAGAGAAAGAGAGCCCATAAGCGAAGAAAAAAGGTGACCATGCAAAACTATAGGAGGGACAGAAATGGAGACGGTGAGGGACACTCAGCAGGTCTTTACAACATGTATGAAAGTGTTGTAGTAGCAAGCTGTGATTTATACTTATGTTGTTTGATTGTGACTGCAGGACATTCTAGAAGAGTCTGGCTTGAGATGAGTGAAGCAATAAAAGCTAGCCCACACACGTGGTCCCACAAACATACACAGATCCACATACAGCCTGCTATCCATCCTCATGAAGGATGAAAAAGCAGTCAAATGTTCTCTTTTTGGCACTATGAACATGTGCGGATCTGAGAAATCCCTCTCATGTGCAACCACAAGCCTCTGTACAGTAAAAGCAGGCCATGTAAGGAGTAAATCTCTCACTGACATTAAGATTAACTTAATTTCCTCTTAGTTACTAAACCAGATCTAATGAGGCAAAGACAGAAACTGTAAAAGACAAGGGAACAGGAAATGAAGCCTCCTGGAAAATAAACTACAAAAGCTCAAATCTTTATCTTTAGTCTCAGGAAAAAATTAAAACGAAAATGGATGGACGACAAAGTAAACAATGAGATAGTGAAAGCAATAAATTTAGGACTAGAAGAAGAATAAACAGAATGCTTAAGGACTTTAATGGGATGGAAACTGATGTGGATGGAAACAATGCGAATACAATGAATGAATGAATGAATTTTCTCTATAGGTATTCACTCTAGGGGGACTTCACAGACTACAGTAAATAGCTATAAAATTATCTGTTAAATGACAGCTTGCTATGTTGCTATTTAATTTATTACTAAACATACATACAACAAACAGAGATGCAGGAATCTTCTCCATCATGCCCTTAATCCTATTGAAAACTCATCTCAATCCTCTTAACCTAATATCCAATAGAGGGCCATAAACATTCAAGCTCGGAGGCTTGTATGAAAGCTTTTAAATCGATGAAAGGACATACAGAATTTGTGCCCCACGGAAGTTTCAAACAGGGAGGAGCGCTAACAAATCACAAAGCAATCACAAAGTGTCTCGGTTTGACCTGGAGGAATGTTCTAGAAAGCGACACCTGCAGCAAGGAAAAGCGAACTCTCAACACGTTTTACCAGGCAGCCCAGGAATTTTTCATGGGGGAGAAAGTATGGGGTGTCCTCTGTGATAACACTAAGACAATATTTAGACAAAAAGCACAACAGTTTCTCAGAGACTGTTTATTAAATGGCAATAAAGATTAGTCATGCTTGTTTTTTTTCTCAACATTAATCCATACCCTATTCCCATACCCGAAGCAAGCAGTTATTTTACATGATAAAATTCATGATATTTTATATTACATTTTCCACACAAGCCCATTTTGAGTCTACGCATTAGTGAATTTTAAAGGAAAATGATGCCTTTCACTATGAACACCTTGTTATTGGAATCCATTGCCTCTGGCATAGTTAAAATACTGAAACATTATCTATGTAACAGTTCCCGAGCACAAAATCCCTCAGCTAAAGTGCTTTAACACGCATTCATGTTTATCTAGACCGCATAAACCCCTATATCTCTTTCTCTCTCTCTGCTGATATGGTGTTTGAGAGGTAGTTATAATCCAAATATTTCCGCTGTGGTTTCTTTCAAGCTGTGCTATAGAAGACATCAAAAAGGCTTATCAAACTATGCAGACACTCACAAACACTATGAGTCTGTTTCAGAAAGGCTATTAGATATAACTGACTGTTTTGCCAATAAGACTTAGATTATTTTCAATAACCAGAAAAAGTGTTTGGGTGAGACCTGCCAGGAATGACAAGTTTGCTTATCTGTGTATATATAAAAGTAAAAGATATGGAGTGAATATTTCATACATTAGAATATAAACATATGATCCGCTACCCCACTTGGTTCACGATATCATGCAAAAGCATTATCAAATACACAGACTCTAGATGTTTACAAAACATATTTCCTGGTGTGCAATTTAAAGAGTGAGAATTCACTTTGAAAAGGGTAATCTTTAATCTGGTGCTTCCAACTAGATACCAGCCTCTGATTTGCTAGTAAATTTTTAATGAATGACAAATTACACTAAAAGCAATAAACTGCGAATGATATTTTACAGCTCAAAAGTTTCATTTTCTAAAGTCTTCTCTAAAGCCTTGAGACAGGCTATATTTCACCAGTTCACTATTACCTGGCTCCTTGTATTGCCTTGCCCCTCATAATCCAGTTGAAGAATTTGGGCCAATTACCCATTTAAAACCTATGTAGAAGCTTACAATTGCTGTTAAATGACAGCACACTGGAATAAAGATTGATTGTTCTTGCCCGTAGAAAAAAGGAATGGTAAAACCATTCACCCTGACCTCTGTATTGACCCCCATCAAAGACTCTTAAGAACTTCTCTGCTCATTCTTGATGACCTTATCTGAATGATGTTGGAAGTCTGACCCTCTACAAGCATCTAAATAGAGTTAAAGTGATGTCTACATTAAGAGTCGTTTAAAGAATTCGGAAGAGGATTAGGACAAAGCAATAATAAAAAAATAAAACCATCTCGAGATTAAAGTTGTTAAATTTCGTGAAAAAACGTGTTAAATTTCGAGAAAAAAGTCGAAATAAAATGTTGAGAATAAGCTCATTAAATTAAGAGAAAAAACTTGTTAAATTTCGAGAAAAAGGTTGAGATAAAATGTTGAGAATGAACTCATTAAATTACGAGAAAAATCTCGTTACATTTCTAGAAAAATTCGAGATAAAATGTTGAGAATAAAGTCATTAAATTACGAGAAAAAAGTCGTTAAATTACGAGAACAAATTTGTTAAATGAGAAAAATGTTGTTAAATTCTCATAATTTAACGACTTTTTCTTGTAATTTAATGAGTTTATTCTCAACATTTTATCTTGACTTTTTTCTTGAAATTTAACGAGTTTTTTCTCGTAATTTAATGACTTTATTCTCAACATTTTATTTTGACTTTTTTCTCGAAATTTAATGATTTTTTTCTCGAAATTTAACAACTTTAATCTCGAGATGGTTTTATTTTTTTTATTATTACTTGGCCCTAATCTTCTTCCGTAAAAGAAAATTGGGTCACTGTCCAGAAAATGTTTACTAAGCTGACTTTTACTTCCCAAACAATTCTTTAGACATTGAAAAGAAACACTGACACTGTTTTTCATGTTTATTACTGATAGCTTAATGCTGCTTGCTTTAAAGCAATCAATTGTATAAAGTACTATATATAAATGTGGTGTGACTTGATTGCCGAATCGCAGAGCTTGTGCAAACATGATCAGATGCTTTCTTAAATATTGTTTTCTCACCGCTGTCATTTTTGTAGTGTGTTTATTTTCCTTATTGAGAGTGAAAGTGCACAGCACATATTTACATATTTATATAAATGCCACTCTCAGCAGCATGTACAATGTCAGAATATTCGCTAACAGTATATCGCTGAAAAAATATTTGAAACTTTTTTTTACCCCTAAGTGAAAAAAGAGTTTAGTTGGTATTAACAAGCAGTTGGTACAGTTGGTATTAACAAGCACTTCATATGCATCTACATGTGATTGAAATACGTCTCTGATTTTATATACCACCGGAAGAGCTGTACACTTAATCGTTAAACAATCAGAAATCTTGATTCAAACACCCACGCAATCGTATTACGACAAATTAAATGTGCTGTTAAAACTAAGATTGGCAACCTTCACCCTAAACAAACACAGCCTCTTGACAAAATAAAAAAAAATCAGCAACTTATTCTTAAATGACAAAGATTCAGTTGTCTACTAAACCTTTGACAAGTATGATCTCACAGCGAACATTCAGATCTGCAAAACGGCTTCACAAAATTTTTTAACCACACAGTATCATTATTTGTGTTATAGTATTAAATTATCACAGACGTACTGGAATAAACGTTTATTGTTCGGATATAAACACTGATGACTACGGAAGTGATCCAAATAGAGTAAATTTTGAAAATAAGTTGACGCTTCAAATAAAGATTGTATCGATTTGTTAGACCAGTAGGTGGTGACAAGTGACTGTTAAAAAAATGTTTTTTCTTTGTACAGATGATAACGTTATCAAAACAATCTCCGTTCGCACGGATCCACAAAAATGATTAAAAACGCTGTATTACACATGCCAGACAAGTAGTTGGCGATGTCACTTTGTAAAGACTGCACATATGCATTCTTTTACAGAGCACTCGCACCAAAAGCACATTCCTATCCACCTTATTTTTATAGTTTACTGCACTTTGATATTCTTCTCATTATTTCCCAACAGCGGCTAATAAATCTCACACATTAACAAAAATACCTTAATTCCGCATTGACAAATAAGGTGGATAGGCTAAACATGTAAATACGCATGTGCATGACATCACCGTTTTCACAGATTCACGTTTTTGCAGTTTACACAGAGATGATATTGTTTTCAAAAACTTCCACTTTGAAACACGTTTTCAAAAGTTTACATTTTCGCCCCACCAAAATGCCGTTGTCGTGTAAATGAATTTCCCAATTTTTAGTTGAAAACGGTGTTGTGTAAACAGTAAATAATTTTTTTCAAATAATTTTTTTTTAAATAAAAATCATTTTAAATAATTAAAAAAAAATTAAATAGACTGCAGCAATTAACATTTTGTCATACATGTTATTTTGTTTCATTGTCTATTTAGAATCGTGATCTTTATTTTAAACAAAAAGGTGTCAATTTATTCAGAAATGTGCAGCTCTAACCACAGCTGTGCAAAACTCAAAATTTAAGAATTGGTTCCCTTTCAGTTCATTGGTGTGAGTTTGAATGGGCCAAGCCATGCAGGAAGTTGAAATGGAATTTGAATCAGAATTACAGAAAGTGGAATTCAAATAAATTCTACAAGTATTGGCATTCTGGGGAAGTGTCCTTTCACTATGGTCATTAAAACAAAAGCTAATTTAAATAAGAATTATTCAATTATTTTATATAAAAAAATAATATTTTTTCAACACAAATTAACTCCTCTTCAATATATAGTCAAGACCTCCAAATGTTTTTCTCCATTCTCATACACAATGTCCTAGTTGACTCCTAGATGTCCCACTCGCCATTGTGGAGTGGACCACACTGAAGCAACCATCTTCCTGCTTCACGCTACACAAGGAACATGAGGAAAATTCAGCCCTCCATTAATTACTACTCTGCTAAGCTGTTTGTTAGTGCAGCAGGCTATAATTATTTCATGGCTAGACTACTGCCACTACTTACTATCCCACCTGCACAAACCTCACCTCTGATTGGGCACATCCAAAATGCAGCCACTTGATAGGTCTGCATATCATGCATGTCATGCATATATTCTCTAATCATGCCATCTACAATTATTCCCAGTAACTGCCAGTATTAATTGCATTTTCCATATACAGGGCCCATATACAGGGTCGTGGTTAAATAAACTCATATGCACAATCAGAAAAGCAAAATCACAACTTACTTTCAAATTACCTTAAGACACACCTTTTCATAACTCAAGTCTATACAATCACCTTATATGAAACAATTAAATATGCACCTTATTACTTGCACATTTTCAATTTGATGACTCGACTAATCTTTAAAGATTTCACTTTAGCTACTAAAAAAAGATTTCAAGGTATACAGCCACAATTTCTTCAACATGAGCCAAAGATGATAAATGCATCATAAATTATGCATAATAAAAGCAAAACAGAGGAAGAACAAAACAGATGCTTATATTTAAATATCCATGACTAATGCACTAATTAGAATAGTGAATGTCAATAGGGTACTAACTGGGTAAATGGGCATGGCAGAGAAACAGGGTACTTTGCATATTAATTAGGAGGAGGAGTGTTTTGTCAGTTTGGTGATGAGAGTACAGAGACATTTCACAAATCAAACAAGGTTTTACATTGATTTAAAAATGAATTCACAGCTGAAACTAACCATTGTAAGCTCTTGACATCTGACAAATTTAACAAGGCACACTAATCTTCAGGTTGTATCAAGTGATTATGGCTTGTAAAATACATACAAATGTGTTTGGAAAATATGATGCCAGATGTACCTATAGGCTAGTACCAAAAACAACTTAGATGTTCAGTTAAATAACAAATGAACAAATCATCTTTGGTGACATTAATCAAGGGGAAATGCACTTATATTCAGTAAGAGTTGAAGTGTTTTTTAATAATAATAGCACACTTACCCCTTGAGCAGATACTGCATACAAGACAACAGGTAACACAAAAGTCCTGTGGAGGGAGATGAACAAATCCATCATATGTGCCAGCGAGAAATATGTGCTTTATTTTACTCGGCTGACTAAAACTGACAGTTGACTATATAACATTCAAGTGTCTGAATGTGTAACCACGCTTAATAACATATAAATATACTCACCAAAGCCTCATTTTGCAAAGCTTTGAGGAAAACGCATCTAATGTATCCTCTTCGCGTCTTCACAGTAAGCCTCTGTTAATGGCTTCAAACCTATTCATTTGAGAATCCGGTGAGCGGTTCGTCCACTTCGGAGGACAAGAAGTGAGATAAGGATATAAATATAAACAATTAAACGAGAGATTGAAATATTATTTTCCATATGCTACACTTATTTTTTAAAGTTTTGCTTCTGTTTGTCCTCTGAGAATAAGAGTTCACTCACAAGAAACTTCTGCTTGTCCTCGCGGCAGAGTAGATTCACGCACCGCTGCAAGTGCCTGAGCTCCGAAAAGAGGGCGGGATCTTCACCTGTCAATCACCCGTGCCTCACGCTTTCGCCTCTAAACAAACAGCGAGATAACAACCACAATCTTATCAGTAAACAGCGTACCACTCATGTAAGCTAAAATATCATTAAATGTATGTCTCACACAAGACTGGACATAACAAAACAAACATTATGAAAATTACATGAACACATAAATTGATCAGAGAGAAAATCAAGTGACTCCAAACAGACATGCGTCCCTATAAATGGGACTGCAGCAAGTAGAACTATTGGGTAAAAAGTGAACTTAAATTATACACATGTGATATCTTATATAGTTACACCACTCTATTTTAATAACTGCATCGAAAAATAATGTACGTATTGAAACTATATATATTTAATTTCAATATTTGTCTGTGATGTGTCCTCCGCCACGACATCAAATCTCCAAATCTCCTTATATATTTAAAATAAAAAAAGCGAGTAAAATGGTTTATATTAATGGTTTATCGAATAAGAAAGCCCCTAAGACATTTAAACGGCTCTTTTCATCGTTTCATGAAGTTACAACTCAAAGTCTGTGAGGATCTACAGTGGTGTTTGGCGGAGGGATATGAAGCAGTGCGGTGAGCAGGTTAAGGGGGATTCAGTAAAGTGACGGTTACATTATTGCGAGCGCTGCCAGCACTGGACAGCCTTGAGACTTTAGAAGAATCCCTCTCTAACTTTTGAAAAAACTTTTTGGTTTTGCAGTTAGCTTAACGGAGGAATATGATAAGTTTAATAAGTGTCCATAGTTGTAACTGTCAATGTTAAGAGGGCAGATTCTTTCAAAATCAGTATGAACTTAAAGAGTCTCGGCGCGGTGTTAGTGGTGTTCCTCACTATAAGCACAGAGGTACAGAAAACAGATGGAGCGGTAAGTGCACATTACTTCTTTTATTTACTATATCTTAACAAAGTAAAACGTAACCGTCAGGATTCTTTTGGATCAGTCTCTCCCGCCTGTGCTTAACTTTATAAACAGAGGTTAGCCTACTTTTTAACATGGAACTATTGGTTTCTTTGAGATCGGTATGAGCAAGTGCGAAATCTAGCATGTCATTTGAAACATGCGATATTGTAAAGATACAATCCGCTATATTTGTTTGCATCTAGCTACTTTATTGAGTGAAAGTGCACATATTTGCACATTATAATACACCAAACTGCATGTAGAAACATATAGGATGTACCTTTAAAATGTTTTACTGATGTTAAACATGCAACAGCAATTTTATTTAAGATATCAGTCATTCATAATTGTAAATTGAGCCACTCAAACAGATTTTAACTTTGTTTATAACTCTTGGACTATCTTTGTTATTATTGTAGATGTTGTGTTTGCTCATTTATTTATATAGGCTTATGTGTTTTATTATCCGTAGGTTTTATTTCATTGCATATTGCATATTGGTTAACCACAGTTATCATGATATATATCTTCTCTAAGCAGTTGTTTCTAATCTGCACCAACAATTTGCTGCGCACATTTTACTGGCATAAGTGAACAGGTTGCAATCAGATTACTGACACAGTAGTTGTATTTGCACATTAAATGTGACATTATTGACTCATTAAATGTCAGATATTTTTTCATTACAAACTTCATGTGAAAAGATGAGGAATACTTATTCTCATCTGTAAAGTTTCCATATGAACTCTTTCACTTTGCACAATTTTGCTGTCTTTCTCAGCCTCTACAGCTCAGAGTGATCAGTCTGACAATTTGTTTTGCTTGTCTGTATCTTTAAACCTGGTTGGATATAATGCCACAAATATGAAGATATGGCATAATTTTGCCCGATTCATTGTCCCAATGTCAGAGTAGTCAGTAGCAGGAGACAGACAGGTGAGGACATGTTTAGGGAGGGACCTGTCCTAGAGGTACAGATACACACATAACAGGGACAGAAGAGCATATTTAGTGACCTTACCACAAAACATATCATGTTCCTACATTTCCCAATGGGCATTGTTGTGCACCAGTCCTGCCAGGGAGTTTGAATGTAGTTTGCACTTCCCTTTCCATTGATTGGCTGTTGGATTGTTCTGATTCTCAATAAGGAATCTGGAGCTCTTTCATATTACTCCTAAGGTTCCGCCCAATTTCTGTTTCGAAGTTTACAAGGTGAAAGGTGTCATCTGTCATTTGTAGAGGGAGGAGTTAGCTAGCCATCAAGACAGGCATTTAGACATATAGCGCCGCCCATCCCCCACCAGCAAGATTGCACGACCCTCAGGTCTATTCAATAAGTGAATCTTACCACAGCCCATTGTTCACACAACCTCTTAACCCCTCTAGTCCTTCAAAAAATGCCAGTTCATAGTTACCACCCCCAGTCCATATGTCAAATGTGGATTATCAGGGAGACGGTGTGTGGTACTGATTATTTTGGCTGATTCCAAATTTGAAATGTTTGTAATGTTTCAAAAATATATCCTTGAGGCTAGAGTTCTTTGCTTAAGGCATGTGCTCATTGATGCTTTTTAAAGATACTGATAGTGAATCTGACATTGTTCACTGGAGAGTTAATATGCTCAGGACAGGCCTCAAAGCAATTAGTTCAGGAACATGATGGATTCCAGGGGTGTCGCTAGACCCTTCTTAATGGGACACAAGCCCCAGTGAAATACTGTTGTCCCCAGAAAAATATTAATAAATCCTTGCCTGAAGGTGGAAATTACCAAATAAAGACCTAAGAATCATTTTCCAATATAATATTTAATCATTAATGTCATCTGTCTGTTTATAATCAGAACTAATTAACTGACGCTCTATACACTATGCACATATGCACAATGTATTCTACCGTCTAGTGTATTATATTGTCATCCAACTTGGGAGTCTGATTGCCCCTGTCTCTTTGGTACATAAGGAATGGTGCCATAGTTAAAGGATTAGATCACTTTAAAATGAAAATTACCTCATGATTCACTCACCCTCAAGCCATCCTAGGTGTATATGACATTCTTCTTTCAGACGAATACAATCGGCGTTAGCTTATTAATAATCACCCTGATGCTCCTAATCTTTATAATGACAGTGCACGGAAACCACCTGTTTAAAGCTCAAAAAGTGCATCCATACATCATAAACATACTCCACACAACTCCATGGGGTTAATAAAGGCCTTCTGAAGTGAAGCGATGCGTTTGTGTAAGTAAGTTGAATGCGAAAGGCGTAGGACATAGCGTAAGCCTTTTGAACTGCTAGAGACGTTACACTTTCTTCCTAAGTTGAATACAGAAGGTGGTCTGGCGGAAGTTAGATATTTTACTTTAATTATAACTTGTTAAATATGTTTTGTTTTTTTACACAAATGCATTGCTTCACTTCAGAAGGCCTTTATTAACCCCCCAAAGCGAGTATGTTAAAGATGGATGGATGCACTTTCCCGAGTTTCAAACAGGTGGTTTCTGTGTACTGCCATTATAAAGCTTAGAAGCATCAGGGTGATTATTGATATAACTCTAATGTATTCAAGGTGCTAAAGAGGATGTTTTGTTTTATATATTTTTGCAATATTACTTGAAACTGTCTTTACTAAGTGATAAAAGACTATTTATTATGTGCACTGAAAGGAATATTAATAATATACATAATCTGTGCACGAGGTAGGGCCTTAAAAACATCAGCCAATCGTTTACGCGATCATCACATAAACGATTGGCCCTCTGGCTTGTCAATCACTGCCATTACGTTCCTTGTGAAAGACGTGCGCGGATTGGCCCTCTGGTTTGTCAGTCACTGCCATGACGTTCCTTGTGCGAGACATGCGAGACTTGCGCGGCTGCGCGCTCCAGTAACTTTCCACACTCTACAGGCGCCGCATGCAATGTTTTTGTCAGGAGACAGGAGTAACAACTGCAGATTATGATTAACCTGCGGTGAGTCCGACATAATGAATCCACTAACACGACACAGCGAATGCCGGTGGTAAACATTCGTGTTCCAATACTCGTGCACGAGTTTTGGGAGGCGTTCCCTCGAAATGAGCTGTGAAGGAGGGGGGTTGTTCTTACGCATGCGCTCATTTCAAAAACTCACTAACAGTCTTTGGTTTCTCAGTCGACGAAAAGATCCTCTTTAGCACCTTTCATCTGAAAGAAGAGATGCCATTTACACCTAGGATGGCTTGAGGGTGAGTAAATCATGGAGTAATTTTCTTTTTAAAGTGATCTAATCCTTTAAGTGCATAATGTGTCTAACATTTTTTTCAGTTAAATAAGTGCGCTTATTATTAATTTTCAGTGTGAACACACTTCTCACACTATTTACTACAAAACGTCATAGAATGTTGAATAAATAAGGCAAATTCGGATGCACCTTTAATGTAATTAGACGGTTTTGCAAAAGGTCTGAAAATGTTCGCAATTCAATTTGATTAATTCGGACAGTTCACTCACACTGAATCGTTTGTAGCTGTTTCTCACACCGTAACGGGAAAACAAAAAGAATGCTGGATGTGGATATTTAACTAAAGTCCATTGTAGAAAACAATGTGCAAACGTCTTCTATCATTTGTCAATGATGAAGCAGCACTTTAATGCGCATGAATGACTCTGTACTGTAGGTAAAGACAATTTATATCCATAACAGTACCCCAAAAGAGTATCAAAATATGGGGACACTTTTTTTTTTTATTGTGGCCTGTGTCTTAGTACTGATGAAAGGCTAGAAACGCTTGTGGTAGATACCGCTTGATCTAACTATGAGTTGTCCCTTTGAGGAGCCATTGCAGTGTGAAAGAACAGATTTTCTCCTATTTTTACGATGTCAAAGCCTTTTTAGCTCAAAGCAGAATGGAATTCCTGGCCAAAATTCCCACCCATTCTGTCTTTCAGTACTGGCCACCTAGTGGTGAAATCTGGTATCACATGAGAAAGTCAATTTTAATTGTAGCTGAAGACAAAAATGCCCTTTGTCAGTAATTAATATTTCCTTATTTAGTTTATATACACATTGAAACTGTAATCATCTCTGATGTTTGAGATTTTTCTTCTGGACATGCGAGTGACTGGTGTCACCAGGTCAGAGAGTTTGCTGGTAACTTGAACCATAAGGGTCTGCTTTGAACTTTTCATACTTGAAGGAGTCCATACACTGTGCAGGTCAAGGTGTATGAACATGTATGGGTGGATGTGTGGCGTCTGTACGTGTTCTCCATCAGATATGTGTGTGTGTGTGTGTGTGTGTGTGTGTGTGTGTGTGTGTGTGTGTGTGTGTGTGTGTGTGTGTGTGTGAAGTGCACTTTTTACATGCCAGGATGTGTATATATCTGCTTGTATATACATAAAAGGGGAATTTGCATATATGTTGGTGTGCCTTTGCACATGTTTCTGTGCACGTGTGTAATAGAATCCACCAAAACCCCTAGAGACAGAATTGATGAAGCACCTCAGCTCTCAAAAAAACAGACTCATAGAAACAAACACACCCATGAATTCAACCCAAACATCAGTAATCTGCCTTTACAGCCATAACATCCATTCAGCGCAGAGATATCCACCCAGAGTGCCCGGTTTTTGCTGCAGTCTCATGCCAGGATATGGGGACCGAGGTGGGGGTTGGCAGCTCGTGATAGTTCTTTCTCTTCTGTAGGACAAGCAAATTCCAGTCTTATCTCACCTGCAGGAGAGAGAGAGGATCACGAGATGCACACAAGCAGCCATGCAAGAAACTTATTTCAAAACAGGCCCACAAGCGCTTGCAGTGCTCACTGTGACAGCTCACTGGAAAAAAGTAGACAGTCTTAATTGGATTTCCATAGTTTTGAGAGTTAAAGGGTTAGTTTACTCACCCTCAAGCCATCCTAGGTGTATGTGACTGTCTTCTTTCAAACTAACACAATCGGAGATATATTTAAAAAAAAATGCTTGCTCTTCCAAGCTACAATGGTTGTGAGGGGGCTTACGCTTTACTCCTACATCCTGCATCATACATCGCGTCAGGGGGTTACTCATTTGACGCAAGTCGACTTGCGCAGTATCTCTCAGATTTTTTTTTACAATGGATGGATGAATTTTTGGGGGCTTCAAAATCTGGTCCCCCCAGGATAATTTTCATTTTTGAGTGAACTAACCCTTTAAGAGGCCAGTATCAAGATTGCATTCAAGTGTCTGTCCTGGCTCTTTAATACTCTTTAACATCTCCTGATACAGTTAAATTTCAGTATTGTTCAGTTGCCTTTGTCACAGAAAAAAATGACATGATGGTTGCCGTACGGTAAGCATATAAAAATATAAATATGGATAGTGTAGCTCAGATAATTTGAGTTTGGAAGATACTTTGGTAGATATTTTTAGCACAGTTTAAGATATTAAGTGTTTTTATATGCACTTTAAAAGTTTGGTTTCAGTCGGACTAAAATAATTTGTTAAAAGTATTAAAATTATTAAATTAGTTAAAATTACTTTTTGAAACATAATGTAAATGGCAACGCTTTAGTCCAACTGAACCTTGCTGATTTTGTGAAGTTAGTCTAACTGGCTTGCACTATACCATTACACTGCTATCAAAAATATGGGGTCAATATTTTTTTAAATACATTAATAGTTTTATTCATGCATTAAATTGCTCAAAAGTTACAGTAATTACTTTTACATTCTTACAGCAGATTTCTATTTGAAATAAATGCTATTCTTTTGAACTTTCAAATCATCAGAGGATCCTGAAAATTGTATAAGAGACTCCACAAAAACATTAGGCAGAAAAAACGATTGTAAAACATTGATAATGATAAGAAATGTTTCTTGAGTATAAAATCAACATTAGGATGATTTCTGAAGGATCATGTGACACAAAAGTAACGGTTGTTGTAAATTCAGCTGTCATTAATTATTATTACAGCAATAATAATAAAAAAACAATATAGGCTGTTTTTACAGTATTTTTTATTATGTAAATGCAGCCTTGGTGAGCCTAAGCCTTTTTTTTTTTTTTTTTTTTTTTTTTTTTTTTTGAGTCATTCTGACCCCAAAATGTCTTCAAATATGATAGCAGGTTAGATTAGATTGCATTTTAGCTTCACTACACAAAAAAAAAACACTCTAGTATGATTTTTAACAGCACATGTAAACGTATTAATTGATAAGACATTGTATGAATCTCAAGAGAAGAAATATCAGGAAATGTTTTCTCAGGAGAAACATCAGGGAAGGTCAGAGACTCCATTTGCTTTCCAAGGACAACAAGCGAGATATTGCAAAGTTCTGAATTGTGATATTTTTTCCTTTGGAAATATAGTGGCACATAATAGCACGTGGTCTTAACTGCTACTGTATAACTATTGCTAGTTGAAGGCCTAGTAAGTGGTTGATTAAATGGCATCTGTGTGCTGTTGGGGGGTTATATTTACAATGTGGTGTGAAAAAGATGCAAATACCATTTAGAATTAGCGGGACAGTGATCGTCCTCTCACACCCAATCTCTGTTTCCCCCATTGCCTCACCACCACAGTGGTTAAACCCTAAGTAAACTGACAGATAGGGTCTTTTTCAGGTGGTGGTTCATTTACACCACACAAACAAACACATGCACACACTTTGGTGTGTTTGGTGAAGACATGGAGAGGTCATCAAACTGTCAAAGACCGGTGAGAGAGAAGTTACCTGGACAGTTCGAACGCTTCAGTGTAGAGATGGTATGTACTTCTGCTCTGTATATCTGTTCATCTCAGTCTGAGACAGAGACTGAGGCACAGGCACGTTGGAGTTGCAGCAGAGTATGAATGGGAGTGTGAGAACGTCTGTAGTTGCTCCAGACACAACCTACATTATCATCCTTCCTGTGTGGTAGGCAGACACACACACGTGGGTATTTTGGGGTTGGTACAGAAATCTGTTGTTGCATTGCAGTTCCAGCAAGTTCAGAATCAGCAAACAACAACAAACAATAAGGATCTGTCTAAGAGCTGAGAATTTATGTTTCACAGTTATGAGATTTTTAATCATTTAATACTCTTTCATTACATGTGTACATACTGTCTCTACATTGAACCGTTCAGACAGTTTGATGACCTCTCCATCTATGCAAACATGCTAGTAATCTCTCTCAGTGATTCTCCTCAATTGGTGAGTCAGAGGTAAAAATGGTCCATAATTTAGTTTAGGACCCACATAATATAATATATACGGGGCTGGTAAAGGATTAGTTCACTTTCAAATTAAAATTTCCTGATAATTTACTCACCTCCATGTCATCCAAGATGTTTATGTCTTTCTTTCTTCAGTCGAAAAGAAATGAAGGTTTTTGATGAAAACATTCCAGGATTTTTCTCCATATAGTGGACTTCAATGGAGCCCAAACGGTTGAGGGTCAAAATTACAGTTTACAGCGATCCCAGACGAGAAATAAGGGTCTTATCTAGAGAAACCATCGCTCATTTTTTTTTAATTTTATACGTTTTAACCATAAATGCTCATCTTGAATTAGCTCTCTTCTTCTCTATTTGAATTCCAGCAGTGTAAACACTGCTAAGTGTATTACTGCCCTCCACAGGTCAAAGTTTGAACTAAATTCTCATATACAATATGCTAGTGCAAGTATATAACAATTAGTTCAAACTTTGACCTGTGGAGGGCAGTAATACACTTAGCAGTGTCTACACTGCCGGAATTCTAATAGAGAAGAAGAAGAGAGCTAGTTCAAGATGAGCATTTATTGTTAAAACTTAAATAATTTTTTTTTTTTTTTTTTTAGAAAATGAGTGATGGTTTCTCTAGATAAGACCCTTATTCCTCATCTGGGATCGTGTAGAATGTTTTTAAACTGCACTGAAACTGTAATTTTGACCTTAAACCATTTGGGCCCCACTGAAGTCCACTATATGGAGAAAAATCCAGGAATGTTTTCATCAAAAACCTTCATTTCTTTTCGACTGAAGACAGAAAGACATAAACATCTTAGATGACATGAGGGTGAGTAAATTATCAGGAAATTTTAATTTGAAAGTGAACTAATCCTTTAATGCTTGAATCTGATTGGTTGACCAACGTTCGAAGGTGTGCAATTATTTTCAGGGAAATGCACGGCTAAAGTAGTTCTAGCAGGTCTTGACCGCATTGCAGTCCCATATCACTTCGCCAAATGTTTTCAGTTATCTCAATACGTCAGCCTACAACCGCAAAAGAAACAAAACCCACAACAACACTGACCAAGCAAATAAATAAAGTAAACAATAGGATGTAAACGACAAATTATTGTCATGGTTTTTTTATTGTGTCCTGAAAGTGCATACTTTCCCGCTCTCTCTCTCTCTCTCTCTCTCTCTCTCTCTCTCTCTCTCTCTCTATCTCTCTCTCTCTTTCAAACGTACACACATACTGTATAATACGGACACATACTCGAACAGAAACATTTTGTCAGCCCAGCTCTGATGAATTAATCAGTAAAATAGTTTAGCATAGATACATGACTCACCAGCATGGTAATATCTGTGCGGTTCTTGAGGTACCGTTAGATTAACTAGTTTCGCTATTAGTAGAGACACTGCTGCCATTAGGGATGCACAGACTCAGGTAGGCTAATTCACATATGCTGCTTATTCTCTCTCTCTCTCGCTCTCAACTGCGTTAATAACTGTATCAACTGTAGTAGTCTGCTATCAAGGCTCAAGCCTCTGTTACTAGTTCTGAAATGACATTTTGGAATTATTCCTTAGTCTTGGGATGAGATGCGTAAGAAATTAGTCCCACACACAAGAGTGTTTTAAGGACAAAAAACTGACAAGTGTCTTGAAATACAACATCGGAACAGTGTCTTGAGGTGTGGTAACCGTAGTATAAGCAGAATAATTTCTTCGGGCCATTGAATTCTTAGAAAATAATGCACACCCGAGGTGTAACAGCAAATCACTTTTTTTATAATATAATATAATATAATAGTTGTCAAAAATAGCACGTTATATTCTGTGATTAATATTTTTTGTTTAACGTATTAAAGTCTTTAATGGAAATAATGCAGCATCCATTTTTTCACATCCTGAAGTAGCTATGCTATTGCCTGGAAAATCCAGCCTCACCACTGTACCTGCGGATGAGTCTGGTCGGCCATTGAATCAATTCGATTTCTAAGGCGGAGCAAATCCGAGCAAACAGGAAGCGGAGTAAACCAATCAGAGAAGGGCAGATATGACGTTAGCAAAGTGACAAGAGAGTCAACAGCGAAAAGTAAATATTGTGCTTGCCCCGGGTTTTTTGGCAAGCACAGAGAGTAGTTTAACATGGCTACCGCTAGAGAAAGCGGCGTTAATGACTTGTGTCGTTGTTGTAGTAAGAATTTGAGAATACGTGGTGTTATTGCCAATTGTGTGTGTGTGTGTGCGTGTGACACTGTATCAGGCCATCAAGCTGTTCAATAAACTGTTTAAAGGTACAATTTGTAGGACCTGCCACTAGAGGGTGCACTACCAAAACAATAACAATCGCGTGGTTTGATGACGCTAAGAAGGTGCGTGAAATGATGGGATTTGTTGTCTTCTACCCAACCGCTGACGGCCATCAATCAGACGGAAAGATAAATCATGGATTTAACGGATGAGGTAAAGTTTTATAAATGTATAAACTATGGATCAGACGGTCTAGATAATAGCCCTTAATACTAATCGTGTTGATCGTTATAATGGCATACGTTTTCTGTAAAGATACGAATCAAAACAACTCACCTGTCGAGTAAAACACAAGCGAGATCGGCATCTCTTTCTAGTTGAAGTTTATCGCGAAGCTCTCTCCATCTAGAAAATGCAACACCGATATTGATCCTCGCTCTTTCTCTCCTCTTGTCCCAAACTCTTCTTGGGTCGTTTGGTTGGCCCGTACACTTACGTTTACGGGAGCTGTCCTTGTCGACAGAACCAGCGGCAGATGGTAAACAGTAATTATGTTCCATAAATAAGTAACACAATCCACCATAATAGTAAATAAGTAAATAAGGAACTGCTTGAAGCAAGCTAGTGGTTTGCTGGACGCTAGACACTACTTCCGCATTTGTCCACGACACTGTTGTCATGTGGTTTCTACGTCAGTAAAGGCGGTAACAAAGGGTAACTGACGTCATTGACAGGCGACTGCGCTGCCCCGTGTCACTGTTTAGAATGGGAATTTTCTCATGATTTACAAGTAGTTGAAAACATTAGAGATATTGTTAGTAATCAGCTGGACAAAATATATAATACTAGCCTAGTGGTTTTTGGATATTTTACTGCGAATATCTTACAAATTGTACCTTTAAAACACACAGTCACCCGATCAATACTGAGATTCTACATGTTTTCACTTAAAAAGGCTAAAAAGAAGCTGCTTTAAGAGACATGGTCTGCTCTGCTCGATATTGAAGGGACTTTCGCCGTACTAGAGTGACGCTGTTTGCGTCACTGAAATAAACGAATCTGATTGCACGGTACGTTTTGGAGTTGACTCGAATCGTGACGGAGGGCGGACTGACCAGACTGATATATCTTGTAGAAGATATCAGTCTGGCCTTGCCAGGCAAGCTATGCTAATGTCTTCACATCATTTGGCTAGCTTTACAGTATGATCTGTGTTCTGTTGTCCAGCTCGGTGAAGCGAGAGAGAGAGCAGCCAAGCGAGGATGGTCCGCATGTATCCTATGATCACCTCCATGTGTTTCTCTCTGGGAGGCCGATGGTGTGACACACAAATATGTATTATAATATAAAATATATTATACATTTTAATCTTAGGTATGATTAATCATGATTAGTTACATAAAAAATGTGATTAATTTGTTAATTAAAATAACTTTTTTTAATCAATTGACAGCACTGAATATATTATAAATACAATATAATATAATATTGTGATTTCAAGGACATTTTTGTTTACTGTTGTACAATATCTGTTTTTGGTACTGTGTTGGATTGTCATTTAAAAGTATATTTCACCCAAAAATAAAGATTCTGTGATCATTTACTCAAACCTCATTTCATTGCAAACTATGATTTTCTTTCTTCAGAGGAAGATGAGACAATTTTTTTGTTGTTTTGTTTTGTTTTTTTGTTGATGCAATTTAGTAGTCACCAAAACTGTTTGGTGAACAACGTACTGTAAAATATCTTTTGTGTTCTACAGAAGAAAGTAAGTCATACAGGTTTGGAACAACATGAGGGTGAGTAAATGATGACCGAATTTTCATTTTTGGGTGAACTAACCCTTTACTGTAAAACCTAGAGGAATATTTGGACAGTTTATAGTGCGCAAGTGTTTTATTTACTTTCGAGTATGATGTTATTTGCCAGATGTAAACCGGCCCCATCAGACTGACATCAGCCATGTTTGAAGTAGAAAACCTGCTCAAGCCCATACCTGTGGTTTGATCCTCTTGAACATGTGCCAACTCCCAGTGCCCAATATTCAGGCTGCTATCCTGCATTCCTCTTTTAGCAGGATAAAGTCCACATTTATATCATTCTTTTAGCAAAAATGTGAACGAATACATGTGACCTGATGTTTTGTGCTTCTAGTTTTGAGGTGAATTTGTTTAACGGCAATTTTCACCTCGCTTTACAAAAGTGCTATGGGGATCTTAGCAAATGTATTCTGTATGTATTCTCTGGAAGTGTTTGAGGCATGTCTGCTCTGGTACACGTGAAGTGGGAATATCTAAAATCATAAACCTTAAAAACATAAGGGATGTCTAATTCAGTGTTCAAAGACTAGCAGTACAGTACAAACGGGAAACATGGAGCAGACAGGAGATGTACGGTGCATTCCTGATGGATTTGATAGCAGTGTTGCCGCCTACTTGTGTGAAGTACAAATACCTGTTGGTAGAGCTGCACAATTCTGGATAAATTGAGAATCATGATTTTTTTTATTCTCCCACGATTCTGAATGGACAATTTAAAAAAAATATCATAATTTACTAGAGGTTCTGACAAAATGTTAATTGCTGCTATCTTTTTAAAAATGTTTAATTAATTTGACATAATTATATAAAAAATAAGTTTGAATAAATGATTCAATGACTCACTCATAAACATTTCACTTTCCTTAATAGACAAATCAGGTTTTTTGAACGAATCTCTTGAATGAATAATTCAACGACAAATACATATTTTTAACAGTCACTTGTCGCCACCTAGTGGCATAACGATGTAATGATTCAATCGTTATTTGAAGCGCCAAGTTAACTTTCAAAAGGTGCTTTGCTCTATTATGATCGCCACTGTAGACATCAGTGTTTATATCTGAACTCTAAACATTTATAATGATACTGTGTAGTTTAAAAGTCTGTTTGTGAAGCTGTTTCATACCTATACATGACAGCTGCGTATTTTAATGTTCCGGTGTGATTTTGTCAAAGGTTTAATAGACAGGTGAATTGCTGTCATTTTAGGAATGAGATTGCGTAGGTGTTTGAATCGAGATCGCAAACTTTTTTAATCGTGCAGCTCTACCTGTTGGTAGAACGGCACTGAATGAGGTGATTGCACAGGTGGGCAGTGGGCATATTAATCTTAACCAAGCTTAATTATAGCAAATCTCCAAAAGTATACTGTATATGTAGCAAAATACCTTAACAGAAATGCTTTAGCTTCATCACTGCTTTAGCTCCTAATCACAAGAACGCACTTTGGAGGTCTGTGCATGCAACTGGTGTGTGTTTGGATGGAGTGTTGGGTCAAGGATTGGCCCTGATCTAGATGTCTCCTCCCTCTTTTATCTGTCATCTTATACTGTAAAACTTTGTCTGAACTGCAGTATCAGTAGATGAAGTGATCTCGCATTCTTCAGCGCTATGTCTGAATACTGTTGTTCTTCCTCCATGCTAAAGACGTGAAATATGTTTTCTTCATACACAGACGTCTATATAATGTTTTTGACATATTTTATGCTCACCAAGAAAAACAGTAATATTGGGAAATATTATTACAATTTAAAATAACTCTTTTCTATTTTAATATACAATGTAATTAAAATGTAATTTATTCCTGTGATAGCAAAGCTGAATTTTCAGCAGTCCTTCAGAAATCATTCTAAACGTTTCTTATTATTAGCTATCAATGTTGAAAACAGCATGAAGCGGAAATCTTTTGTAATATTATAAATGCCTTTAATGTCAATTGTGATTAAGTTACTCTACTAAAATGTAATTAATTACTAACTACTAATTATCAACACTGTTATCTTTAACAGTGTAATTACTGTACTAATTACTCTCTCTGAAACGTATTGCATTACTTATTACTAATTACTTATCAGCCTCGACCAGCTGAACAATATAAGGAAAGACATGAAACTGCTCTTTTAATTCTTTCAAATAAATAATATAAAGCTGCATAAATTATTCTTGACCTGACCAAAGTATTTAAGGTTACAATAAAAACATACCTTTTAACATTAGCTGTTAAATTTTGATGTTAACTCCCTGAGGTTTTTTTTTCACATTGCAGCAAAACAAACTTAAAATACTCCATCATTTCTTGTCATAGAGACATAAGTAATATATCAATTGAAACTATAGAATATTTTCTTTTATTTGTATACAAATATAGAATGATAGTTCTCAGAAAATGAACTATAACTTAGTGAATACTAATCACAAAAAAATAGACTTATGTCTAAAGACACGTTGAAATGTCAGGTTTTAAATCATGTAAGTCATATCGAAAACAAAAATTCTGTGTTTATGGAATCTGTATGAAAAGAGACACATGTCAGAAATCCGTGATTCAGCCCATTATCCGCTAATGCGGCCACGCCCACGGAGCGAGCGCTATTCAGACACAAATTATGAGTCAATACAGGCATACATCATCTCAATCGTGTATTTATTGTCTTGAAAAGTGTTTATCTGTATGTAAAAGCCTGTATGTTAGCGACCTCTGGAAGACATGCCGTTAGTTCCTGATATGTCCTCTTCTTCTTTAGAATAATTTGTGGACTAAATGTGCACAGAGAGCGCCCTCCGGCTTCAATTATGAATTGAAAACACCATTCCTGAAATGTCCTCTTCTTCTTTAGAATAATTTGTGGACTAAAGGTGTACAGAGCGCCCTCCGGCTGCAAGTATGAATTGAAAACACCAGCGCTCATAGTGATAACAATGAATATTGAATAAATATTACTCCTCTGTATAGAAAATTGACATAAACATATGAGAATCCATCAATATTTCTCCAAATGTGAATGCTTTTAAACTAAAAACCTATATTCAGAATCTTTGCATCACAGAAATACATTATATTTTAAAGAATATAATAGAATACCATTATTTTAAATTGAGCTGAGACATGATTACAGAGGTTTTTTTCACAGCCTACCTGACTGAAAGGCCTCATTAATATGCAGCACCATTAGAGGTTCTTTATGCGATTCTTTTGTCTTCTCAGGTGTAAATGAGCCATTATTCATGATCATTCACGCCTCCATGCATACTGTGTTTCTTGACAAAAAGTGTCTTACAAAAACTAAATCAATATATTGTTTTATATGAACAAGTAGGCATTATAATTTTTACATAATTTTGAAGCAAAAACTCTAGCTCACAACCCCCAATACCCAGAAGTCTTGTAAACACAGATTTAATATATATTTTTGGCCTTATTTCAGTGACTTAATTTTTTTGTTTTTTCAATAACCACGCATAAACGTTATTCCTTCAAAAACACAAACATGTGCATACATGTTCCTCACATATTATGGTAGCCTAGTTTGTGCTGAATACAGTGTAATGACACTTTTTCCATTAATATGTTTATGAACAACTGAAAAAAGCACAAATGTCAGGGCATGTCAAAACTTCTCCAGGCCCCAAATCAGCCTCAGACTCCAGAGGGTTAAATTCACTATTTTATATATAATCGTTCTTTTGTCTATATTTACATGACAAGTAATTACATGACAGAAAAAGTAACAATAGTCCCTTTTACAAGGGAAAAGTAATTAAATTACAGTAATTTGGCTAATTACTTCTTAATGCATTACATCCAACACATTCAACTTCGTTCGTTCCGTAACGCGGCGCCAGTTTAGTTTTTTCCGTAAGTTGAATAGGAAAGGCATAGGACATACAGCGTAAGCGTTTTGAAGAATGCGGAAACCGGAAGTACGTCCAAGGCGATATTTTGTGTTTATAAAGCATAGACAGTTGTATTTTTTTTGAAAATGACCGAAATGTTCCAATAAACATGTAATATTATTAGATGTAATGACTGCACGTATTAATGCAAAACAATAATATGATTAAATTACCTTTTATGATTAAAAAATAACAACGCCATAAAATCAGGTGCTGGTGCTACCTTCTGTAGTGCTCTCAAATGTTAGTCTGGATCCCTGTTATCACATGTTAGTTTACTCAGACTTTTGAAATGTTTGAAACAAACTCTCTCTCTCTTGGATCAAATTAGTTAATCTATATGGGTGTCATGGGTTTTTATTTATATTTTACACATTGCATCGGAATTACTGTATCAAGTCTAAACTTGTAATCACATCACACTAACACTGACCTTTAATATAATCTAACACCTTAAAGTGAAATGTTCCTGTTCTAAAGTTGACACTATTGAAAATCTGCCTAAATGAGCTGCAGTGTTGCTATGAGCGAAGAAGTGTTTCATCCAGGCCATTAATGTGGGAGTGAGACAGTCTGTGCGACACAGACATTGTAATATCCAAGTGTCTAGCCTGCTTTAAAACAAGGTTGTAATTAAATAGCTTTTGTCAGATAGAGATGTGTGTGCATGTTTCTTCAATGTCTTTTTGAACAATTGAGAGAGAATAGATCTTGTTTCAACATGAGTCTCACAGTTTTCGAGAGTCATGTGCCTCTTCCCTAAACAGCAAAACTATTTCCTTGCCATGTCATACACACCCTTGCTTTTCAACTCTCGGGTCTTCCTCATCTCCCCTTTTACCTTGCCTCTTTTTCTCTCCCATCTGCTTCTGCTATTAGTGGTGAATAGAGACAGTAGTGGCTCCCTTGTGTAACTTGGGGCAGTCCTGTTTCACTGTGTGCATGTGCATGTAAAGAGCAGCTTATTGTGTGCTCTGTTTCCAGTAAACTGTAAATCAGATGATGCTTTAGATCTAAAAAAAACACATAGCTGTTTAGATTACAGGGGGAAAAGGAAATTAAATTATTATCTTTGTTTTCTATTAGATTTACAGTTCATGGGATTTCTGATCATGCATTGTTTTGTTTTTATTTTGTGTATGTGGAAATTTGCAAGCAAGGAATTGCAGAGTAGAGACTGTTGAATTAAGTACACAAATTTACTGCAGTATTTAATTGTGTTTTCCTTGGCCCATTGATGCTCTGGCATCCGTGGTATTTCATCATCTATCCTCCTCTTGCCTTGTGACAACACAGGATTTTCTTTTTTATATAAGGCTTTGTCTGTGGAAGATAAAATTTAACCATCAAAACAAAATTTGAAAATAATAGAATTAGTAGTAAGTTTAAAATATCGTCGTTTAACCCCCCTAAAATTGCCCGAAAGCATCAAGATAATCTGTTGCCTCAAACTGTTTTATGATAAAAACTTCAGGAGCGCTTCCAGACGTAATTCATTTGAGCCCTGCAGTTTTAGATTCATATGCAAGCCGGGTATGGCATGCAGGTTTAAACACGCTCTGTGGGGATAGAATTAGATCTCCAGATTATAGTTCAGGTGAGAACTTGTCTTATCATCATGGAGTGCCAGTCTACGTCCAGTACTTCTCTGCTGTGATCCCCACTCTGCGAACGTCACTGTAATTTTTGTTTTTCTTTTTATAGTTACTCTGATATTACAAATGAAAGCTGATATTCTGTTTATATAGCAGTCTACAGAAGTGTTGACCCTTTCAGTTATATACATCAGCCTCCCTTTCTAGCTTCCTCTAGTGGTGAAGGGAGGGACGCCGTGTTTCTCCGTGAGCCCAGCTGCTGTTGCATAAACTGCTTTATACTGATCTGCAAATATTTAGAGAGAATTCTGTTTGGACCAATATCACATTTGGTGCACCTGGACGTGTTGACATAGTTGAGTTTCAAACAAGTACAGATTAGGTGGATAGTTTCTCTAAACATTGTGCCTTTTCAGACATTTTTACCACTTGTACGATAGGAGAAATATGTCAGTTTCACTTTCTCTTGGGAAATGTGTGTATTTTGAGAATTTGATTTTATCAGTTGGGTTAGTGGCATGGACACAGATGTCCAGCAATTCATAGAAAGTCAGAAATTGTTAAATTGACTTCCATATGATGGGGGGAGAGAAATACTATGGAAGTCAATGTGGACCATAGGACTTTTTGGTTACTCGCATCGTTCAAAATAACTTCTTTTGTGTTCAGCAGAAGAAAGAAACGCATACAGGTTTGGAACAACTTGAGGGTGAGTAAATGAATTTTGGTTGATACGTTCCAAATTTGGTGTTGGAGTATTGACCTTGACTCAAGAGCCTCCCCTGCTGTCTGAGAACATTCCAAAGCTATACTTACAAGTCCCGCAGTCTCTGATGTCTTTATCCTCCTTATCAGGAGCACTTATGCGTGTACTGTTTTGAATCTAGCCCACCTCAAAAGGGATGCACAATGCAACAGCCATGCATCACTGACCTGATTTCCACATTCAGGCACTCTGTTGTGAGGAATCCTATGGCCGATCTGATTCATAAATGTAATTATCAGTCATACTGCTGCCGTTTGCGTGCAATGTTAAGATATTGTTTTGTTTCTTGATGCGATATCTTTCTTGTGCTAGACTAACCAGATACTAATACCTATTAAGTGTCTGATAACTGATATGCAGAACATTTCTTAAAGAGGTGGTTCAGTGGTTTTTTTCTAGGCTTGATTGTGTTTTTGGGGCACAGTTTAAAATGTCTTAATGCTTCGTTTTTTTGAAAACGCTGTATTTTTCATATATTTTAGCTTTATTCTATACCTCTGTTTCCACTGTCATATGAACGGCTCGTTTGACTTCCTGCTTCTATGAAGCCACTCCCTCCGAAATACGCAGTGTGCTCAGATTGGTCGGCAGGTTGGTAGCTGGCACAGTGTATCGTGATTCGCTGAAGCGTCCGGAAACGCCACGCCCCCTTACCATTCGTAGTTAGCGCTTCACAGCAAATGTAAATAATAGCGCCTATAATGCTGTATCAAATTGAGCCGAATCAGACCCAGATGAAGAGGAAAAAGCAGAACCTCTGCAATCGCGGCTTTTAAAGGACGTTTATGAATGGTATTTCATTTAGTATTTGTGTCAAAGTGTTTAGATATGCTGTCACTGTTTGTTAGCTTTCAATATATGGTTTTATCCTGATTAAATCTTTACTGTAGCCGAACACATGACTGAGTAGTCGCATTTTTGTAAAGGTAGCGTTTAATTTATAACATGAACAACTGTTTGTCTATGAACATAGAAGTTTGGTGTTTGTTGCACTAGAATTTAGCTAACTGGCTAGCAAAAACGAGTTGCTCTTTGTATATGTCCTAGATGCATTAAAAATAGCAACAGAACTATATGTTTAAAAGACATTTACAAACAATAAAACGTACTTACAGTTTGAAGCCAATAAACAGCAGCTTCTGCTTTTAAAGTTGGAAGTGCTTCATCTTTTAGTAAAAGCCTTTGTGTAAATCCAGCATTAAACTCGTGTACATTCTGGAAGCTGTCTTCAGCGCCGCATACAGTGTGAAAATATCACTGATTATAATGGGTTCTATTATCTTTTGACGCGTCGCGTCGCGCAGCTCGCGTTCGGTGTAAACAACTCTTCCGCCTCCATTTTGCTGCGCCACATGTTCCCGGGGGCAGTGTTTATGTTAATAGCGAGGGTTTATGATGTCACCAACCCGGGAAGAAGCTCGTTGTAGTCCAAACCAGTTGTTTTTGTAGGCAATAAACTGCCATAACTTAAAAAGACAATATCTCCGTTTGCATTGAACTTTCAGCGCTGTAACTTTGCAGATACTGTTTGTGCTCAAGCAGCAACATTACACACTAACTAAGTTAAAAAAGTGAAATCGCATGTAACCACCCCTTTAATGCTAATTTTTTTACTAACTAACCCCAACCCTAATTCAATAATTAAACAACAATAATACTACAGCAATGATGATTATTATTATTATCATTATTAGTTTAAAATGCTACATGTCAAGTATTTATATAATACATCTTACTTGATTAAACTTATAAACAGTATTTACATAAAAACAATAATTTAATTAATACTAATAATATTGTTTTATATATTATTTGTGTCTGTGTTAACACAGTAATGAAATACTTTGTTTCCTATTGAATGATCTGTGGTGTCATGGCATTGTGGGATGCTATTTATCGGTTCACTGCCCTTCAAAAGTTTAGGGTCAGTAAGATTGTTTTACTGTTTTTGAAAAAAGTCTCACCAAGGCTGCATTTATTTGATGAAAAATACATTAAAACAGTAATACTGTGAAATGTAATTACAATTTGAAATAATCTATTTGAATATACAGTATTTTAAAATGTAATTTATTCATGTAAAGGCAAAGCTGACTTTTCAGCATCATTACTCCAGTCTTCAGTGTCACATGATCCTTCAGAAATCATTCTAATATGCTGATTAAGACACATTTATTATTCTTATCAGTGTTGTTTATTAAAAAGTTGTGGCGCTTTATATTTTTGTGGAAACTGATGCATTTTTTCAGGATTCTTTGATGAATGAAATGATGCGTCCTTGTTCATTGAAAGTATTAATTTCTTTTAAAAGAAAACTTTTAAACAGCAGTGTATATTAAATAAGCAATAAAAATATACTGGTCAAAACAGTTGGTATTTCTGTAACTTGCAGGTTTTCCTTGCTGTCCTGGGAACAGGCTTTTTTTTATTGTTCAGATCGCCGCTAGGGGCTTTTGCATGTGCTTGCATCCAAAAGTCTTCTAAAATTAAAGCTAAAGTCAAGCTCCTCATTGAGAAAGAGACTAATTGAGTTTGTTGTCATTTTCTGAGTTTGGCAATAAGACTATTTTCTAAGATTATACCTTGATAAACATTTGACCCCCTTGCATGTTTTTCCCTCACCCGCCCCCACACAATCCACTCGGCATCAACTGGTTGATTGGTAGAGGTTGAAGGTCATTCTTTTCTTAACTCCACAGGAATAGGAATAAAAGAATTCCAGGGAAGAACCAATGCAGGACATTAGAGGGAGGTGCTTTCTGGTCCATTAGATTTGAAAGAGTTGTACCCTAAAACATGTTTAAGAAGAGATTCTTATGGACCTTGAAATCGTGAAACTCCAGCAGTGACTGAAAAGGAATGCAATGAAATGTGTTATTCTTACTGTTATTGATGAATGTTGCCTGGAGGGGAAAAAAAATAGCGTTTCGGCGTCTCTGTTAAGCAGTGTGTGAACAGAGAGCAAAATGGATTTGTCACACCAGGGCCGTTTCAATAAATTGAACGCTTAAAGGTGTGTCAAAATGTCACAGCATCTAAAATGCACACTATTGCACACTACACTATTTAGTTTCAACGTACAATCTTTATGTTTAAAGAGAACAAAAGTGTGTGTGTGTGTGTGTGTGTGTGTGTGTGTGTGTGTGTGTGTGTGTGTGTGTGTGTGTGTGTGTGGATGTGGCTGTGGTACATTGGGACAGATAAAGAAAGTTAGCTAATCACTCTTCCTTGTAAACTTCACCTCTTTTTCCCATCATTAATACTTAATGCTATTATTCCCAAGTTGATAATGTACATACCCAGTTGTGCTGCTGAAAACATTGACAATTGATCTGATTTTTCATAAATGTACTTGCCAATTTTAAAAAAGTTATGAACCTTCATCCTCTCCTTGGGTTATTTGACCCAAAAAAAACATTTCTTTTCATTTTTAAAAATGGTGTGATAATCGGAATGGTACAAGATCTTGTCAGTTTTGTCACACTTGAAATTACACAAAAAAATTTACTGGATTCAAGGATTTTTTGTGGCTGGATGGTTTTTGTACACAAGAACAGAACACACACAAATGAAGGGATGAGACCATAGAACATCACCAATGCAGAACACACTCACACACTCACACACATGTACACACACACACCATATTAGATGGTCATATACATATAGAGCTTTAAGGCCATCTAGTGGCAATAGTCAAGAAATTCCATGTTACTTTTTTGTCCACAAGAGGCCAGCAGAGACACCCAATGCATGAGGGAATGATGTGTAATTCACATGCAAGGAGAGTAGGAAGGTTAAATAAGCATAACTGGCCCAAACATTCCACTGCGAGCTTGTGTGCGTGTGTGCGCGTTTGATTGGGCCATTCAGACACAGATTATTTGTGGTCTGCTGCCACTTCGTTCTGTCGGCTCCCAGCATTCATTTGCCCTCAGGCCGTCTTTCACTAGGGCTCAGTTAATCCACTGAGCCCTAGACTGGAATTTGCATTTTGCCTCTATGGATGAATCGTTGCACTGGTTAATATTCTCCACTAGATGGCACTGTTCATCTCCCCATATATCCACAAACTCTTCAGCTTTTGGCATCTGATCTTTCCACCCACTTTCACTATACAGTTGGTCTAAACTCTGCTCTCTAGAGAATAGACATACAAAATAATTTGTCAACACCTACATGGATGTCTATTATCAAAAAATCGATTTTCTCAACTTTTCCAGTTACTAGCTAATATTGTTGGCTTATGTATAATAAATTAATACTTTTATTCAGCAAGGATGCATTAAATTGATCAAAAGTGTTTCAAAGGCAAATTCTATAATGTGTGATAATATTTAAATAATTAAATTATACACTACCACTTTGGTCAAGAAAATTTATTTTAAAGAAATGTATACTTTTATTCAGCAAGGATGATAAGTTGATCACAAATGACAGCAAAGACTTTTACATTAAATTATGTTTTTCAAATAAATGTTGCTCTTTTTAAGCTTTCTATTCATCATAAATCCTGTAAAAATGTTTAACAGCTTCCACAAAAATATTAAGCAGCACATTATGTGGTAATGTAATAATTATTATAGTGTAATAATAAGAAATGTTTCTTGAGCACCAAATCATCATATTCAAATGATTTCTGATGCATCATGTGACACTGAAGACTTGTGTAATGATGCTGAAAAAAAATAAATTACATTTTAAAATATATTGAAATGTAAAACAGTTTTGATCAAATAAATGCAGATTATGGTGAGCATAAGATATTTTCTCAATAATGTAGATACATTTTTTCTGACAGCAAACTTTGTCTCACCAGAGGATAACAAAATATGACAAAATCTCGCTTAAGAAATAAATAATTAATAAAGCTTTTTATTCTAAAATGCTTCTTCTGCTTTCTGTTAGGGGTAGTTGATAGAATTATAATTGCATGCATGCTGATGCATCCATCAATACATTAAATTTTGAGTTGTCATTTTGAGGACGTATTTGGTAGTTCACACATTTAAGAGTATTTGACACTGAATACTAAAATTGACATGCCCATGTGACATGTTATATCTAAAACTATTTTAAACAGCATTTTATATACACTTTTCCTCATACATTCCTATACAAATCCATTTACCAAAAGTCTTGATGTTGTTAATAAAAGTTTATAGATACTGTGTATTATGCGTCAGCTCAGCTGCCCTTAAGTATGAAGTGCATTGAACATTCAGTGCTCACAGATCATCTCCTTTAATTCCCAGGGCTCTTTTTGCTCATCTTTTTCGATAGCAGAATGGCTGCTGAGTCAAGCAGGTGTGCTTGTTCAAATTTGTCTCTATGCTTTGTCTGCAGGTCTTGATATGCTCTGCCAAAAGATTTAATAAGCTCCTGTTAAATTTTCATTGGATGTGTTTTTGATTCTGGTTTGACTTTGATTTAAATTGCGTTTCTATCATATCTATTTCAGGATGCCTTGAACGTAAATATTGAGGTCTCTCAGAATTCAGTGTATATATTCAGCTGGGTGCTAGTTCCTGATAATATTAATGCATGCGTTGTTTAGAGATGTTAAAGGAAACTCTGTTCGTCTTCTATCAGTCAGATCAATACATTGTGATGTCAGCTGTCATGATGTAGTGAAAGGTAGCAAAATGACGAGCCAGGAAACTCCCTATGAATCTATTTGCATGTGTTGGACTAGCAGGGCTGCTGTTCTCTTTCATACAGTATGTTCACTCCAACACGTAGCGGGCATTTTCTGTGTGGCTTTTGCTAGAGTTCACTTTGCAAAGTTGCTTAGGACATCACTGCTCTCATATTAAAGAGTCCTCTTTCACAAGACTCACACAATCTCACAAAAAGAAAGAAAAATAAACAGATAGTTGTACTTCTCAAAGCAGTGATCTGATTTGAAATAATAATCATTTTCAACACAAGATGTAAAACATTGTTTGTGTCTCAAAACCTAATGAGATGCCTGCCTTGCGAAGCAGGAACACAAAACAAGACATGAAGTTTCTGTCAAATTGTACTCTAGTACTGTTCAAAAGTTTAAGGTCGGTAAGATTTTTTTTATTATTTTAAAAGAAGCCTCTTTTTTGCTGCATTTATTTGACCAAAATGCAGTAAAACAGTACTGTTGTTAAATATTAATGCACTTTTATATTAATATTGATAGTTATTATATAATAGTAATATATTATATACTCTTATTTTAATAAATTTTAAAATGCAGTTTATTCTTGAATTTTCAGCATCATTACTGCAGTTTTCAGTGTCACATGATCCTTCAGAAATCATTCTAATATGCTGATTTGATGCTCAAGAAACATTTCTTATTATCAATGTTGAAAACAGTTTAATATTTTGTGGAAACTGTGATACATTTTTCCCTAAGATTTTTTAGATTAAAAGAAAAAGTAATAGCAAGCTTGGTAACACTTTCCAATAAGGTCTCATTTGTTAGCATTAGTTAATGTATTGACTAACATGAACTAACAATGAGCAATACATCTTTGTTCATGTTAGTTCACAGTGCATTAACCAATGTTAACAAATACAACTTTTGATTTTAATAATGTATTAGTAAATGATGAAATTAATATTAACTAGGGTTAATAAATGCTGTAGACGTATTGTTCATTCTTAGTCCATGTTAACTAAAGTAGTTTACTAATGCTAACTAATGAAACCTTATTGTAAAGTGTTACCGAAATCTTTTGCAACATTATAAATGTCTTTACTCTCACTTTTGATCAATTGAAAGCATCCTTGCGGAATAAATGTATTAATTTCTTTTAAAATAATTTGTAAATATTTTCTAAATGTAACTACTAATTAATTATGAATACTACTTTCTAAGCTGTCTACTTTCATTTACTAAACTGTACAGTATGTTTTCTTCTTGAATGAGGAAATTTAATAATATGATGCAATGTGATGTTCAGTGAAAGTTTCAGTGAAAATGTTGATAATTAATATATTTTAATTCAGTTCTGAAAAATAGTATCAATAGCAAGTAATTCTACATAATTAGAAATGCTTAATAATAGCTTTGTGCTTATTAGAGTCCAGGTCCTTTCAAATCAAGTCTTATCAGCCATCTTGGCAATGTCCCTGCATGAGCAACAGTTTAAAGGTGCCCTAGAATTAAATATTGAATTTACCTTGGCATAGTTGAATAACAAGAGTTCAGTACATGGAAAAGACATACACTGAGTTTCAAACTCCATTGTTTCCTCCTTCTTATATAAATCTCATTTGTTTAAAAGACCTCAGAAGAACAGGCGAATCTCAACATAACACTGACTGTTACGTAATAGTCGGGATCATTAATATGTACGCCCCCAATATTTGCATATGTCAGCTCATGTTCAAGCCATTAGACAAGGGCAGAACGTCTGGATCTGTGCACAGCTGAATCATCAGACTAGGTAAGCAAGCAAAGACAATAGAGAAAAATGGCAGATGGAGCAATAATAACTGACATGATCCATGATAACATGATATTTTTAGTGATATTTGTGAATTGTCTTTCTAAATGTTTCGTTAGCATGTTGTTAATATACTGTTAAATGTGGTTAAAGTTACCATTGTTTCTTACTGTATTCACGGAGACAAGAGCCGTCGCTATTTTCATTTTTAAACACTTGCAGTCTGTATAATTCATAAACACAACTTCATTCTTTATAAATCTCTCCAACAGTGTGTAATGTTAGCTTTAGCCACAGAGCATAGCCTCAAACTCATTCAGAATCAAATGTAAACATCCAAATAAATACAATACTCACATGATCCGATGTATGCAAGCAGCATGCATGACGAACATCTTGTAAAGATCCATTTTGAGGGTTATATTAGCTATGTGAACTATGTTTATGCTGTTCAAGGCAAGCGCAAGCTCCGGGGGCTAGGGAGCACGAGAATTAAATGGGCCGCAACCTATATATCGGTGCATAGTTAATTATGCCCCAAAATAGGCAGTTAAAATAATGAATTAAAAAAAATCGATGGGGTATTTTGAGCTGAAACTTCACAGACACATTCAGGGGACACCTTAGACTTATATTACATCTTGTAAAAAGAAGTTCTAGGGCACCTTTAAAGCATGCAAGTACAGCTCCATCTGTTGTGCTTGAGAAAGACCCTAAAGAATCCTGTAGCTGCCATATTGAGTGTTTTGATTTCTTCTGTTTATTTGTCTCTCCTCAAGTCAGCTTATACACAAGGTTTTGAGGCACAGTTATTCTCTCTGTGGATATCATCCACACACCATATATAAAAAGCATGATTTAGTATTTTGTGATGTAAAATGAAACATCTGAGTCACATTTATCAGCACATTTGAAATCTAGAAATTTTTGGATTTCTAATGTTACTGTGTGGTGATCTTGTTTTAACAGTGGCTATATCAAGAAAAAGCAAATAGCTCCATCTAGTGTTTGTATGAAAAATACCCATTGGCCTGTTATAGCATACAAAGCAACTACAATATATTGGGAATGTACAATAAATAAAAAAATTCATAGCTGTGCTTTAATTATCATTTATTCAAATTCAACAGTTTATATCACTCGTAAACCTGTAGACATATTTTGCATTCATTGTCCAGAGTTTCCGTTTTGTAATACATTTTCTGCATTCTGATATTTTCCCAACATTAAAAGAAAATTACATAAATTACTATATGATCAATGTTTAAAATCATGTTCACTAGTTGTATCAGGAGCATAATAAAAACATGTGTGATTCTGTGTCCACACCACTAGGTGGCAGTATGTCATGCAAATTCCAGTTAACACCACTGCCTCTTTTTTAACACTGTTAGTATAATAGAAAATAAAATGTCCTTTTTGCAGATTTATTCACACATATTCTATTTTCAGTGAAATGATATGTTCCTGTGTAGAAAACTGTAGTCACTTGGGAATGTGGTTTACATCTGTTTGATAACATTTGTGGAAGCCTCATTATTTGTAAACATATCATTCCAAAGGACTGATCAGGATTGATGACTTCACTGATCATCTGATGGTTACGAGTTGTGAAACTTCATTTAAATAGATTATGAAGATGTTCTTGAACATAGAATTAATTTATGACACTGAAGGCAATTTTATAGCTAATGAAAATTGTATGTGTGCATGCACTACTGGTAAAAAGTTAAGAATATTCAAGATTTTTTCAATGTTTTTGAAAGAAATCACTTATGTTCCCAAGGATACATTTATTTGATCAAATTATTAATAATGTTCTTATTATTATTATTAATGTTTTGCTGCTTAATATTTTGTTGAAAGCATGATACATTGTTTTTCAGGATTTTCTGATGAAAAGAAGGTTCAATAGAAACATTATAAATGTCTTTACCATCAATTTTGATCAATTTAATTCATCCTTGCTGAATAAAATTATTAATTTCTTATTTACCCCCAAACTATTGAATGGTAGTATGTCATGGTTTCCAAAAAAATATTGGAAATTAAATAACTTTTAACATTTGATAATAATAATAATAAAAGAATGATTTCTGAAGGATCGTGTGAGACTGGAGTAATGGCTGCTGAAAATTCAGCTTTGCAATCACAGGAAAATATTACATTTTAAAATATATTAAAATATAAAACAGCTCTTTTAAATTTATTTCACAATATCACTGTTTTCACTGTATTTTTCATCAAATAAATGTGGCCTTGACGAGCTTAAGAGACTTCTTTTAAAAACAGTAAATCTTAATTATTACAAACTTTTGACCGGTAGTGTATGTCTCCAAAATTAGTTCTGTGTGGTTATGAATAATTGTTTTGTGTCTACAGGCATGTCATGGTTGTGGGACTGGATCGAAGTGTGACTGCAGTGGGGTGAAAGGAGAGAAGGTGAGTGTTTACCCACAAACACACAGCCGCGTATGTAAGCTGCGTTCCATTCGACATAGTCTCTATGCAGTGGGTCCCTGAGGACAGGATATCTGTTGAAATTCGCTTCACTTGACAAAATGTGTTCATTTGGAACACAGTGCAACATAATCACATTCAGACAAATTTGAGTCATGCATATTAGAGAATATATAATACATATGTATTACCATACTTTAAAGGTCCCGTTCTTCGTGATCCCATGTTTCAAACTTTAGTTAGTGTGTAATGTTGTTGTTAGAGTATAAATAAAATCTGTAAAATTTTAAAGCTCAAAGTTCAATGCCAAGCGAGATATTTTATTTAACAGAAGTCGCCTACATCGAACGGCCAGTTTGGACTACATCCCTCTACTTCCTTCTTTAATGACGTCACTAAAACAGTTTTTTGACTAACCTCCGCCCACAGGAATACACAAGAGTTGCGTTTGTAGAGTGTGTTTGTCGCCATGTCGTCGAAACGCTGTTATTTTCATCCCGCAGTCCAATCACCGGGTCTGATTCCGGCTCAAATTGATAGGGTAAAATTAAAGACATGTTTACAATGACACTGAGCGCGTGCATCTCCACGTTACGGTAAGAGGCGTGACTTTTCCGGGCAAGGTGCGCTCAGAGCTGTCGAATCACAACACAGGAACCGCTGGCACAATCAGAACTCGTTACGTATTTCTGAAGGAGGGACTTCATAGAACAAGGAAGTCATCAGCCCGTTTTTATGACAGTGGAAACAGCGGTATACAGATAAGTAAATTATGTGAAAAATACTGTGTTTTTTTACACGCGAAACATGAACACATGTTAAACACTATAAACACAATCAAAGCTTCAAAAAACCACGAAAAACGGGACCTTTAATGTACATATGTATATAGTATCCATGTGTAGCCTATGTTTATACAAATCTATAGTTATTATTAATTAAAATCAATTGATAAAACTAAACTGAGTGATAAATGTCTATTGTGATGTCTAATATGAAAGTAACATTCTTCGGTTTCATTAGATGTGTATTTTATCTTTTTTTACTCTAATCATGATGGTTCCACTGTAACTGTCACATCTCACAACTGTGTACACGAACTACACCTGGGACTAATTAAACTCAAAAAATGCTGCAGTCTCAAATCATTTTTAATGCATTTATTTTAGTCTAACTTTTTGCAGTACTAGAGTGATGCGCAATGACTGGTGGGTAAACTTCCCTCTCCACTTCCTGTGAAGTGATGTATTGATACATTGTTTGCAGTGCCCTTCTAACTGAACATGTACACTCCATTCAGATTGGATTCTCACATGTGGAATACCCTGTGAAGTCCACTTCATAGGACACTTATGGTCGAATGGAACGCACTTGTAGACTGATGTCCATAGGCTCACATAAATGTGTTTAAAGGATTAGTTCACTTTCAAATTAAAATTTCCTGATAATTTGCTCACCCCATGTCATCCAAGAGGTCTCTCGCTCCCTCTTCCTCTCTGCCGTGCGCGCGCTGTCCATGTCCTTCTTTCTTCAGGGAATCAGCTACATTCATTTACATTAATACTAATTCAACCTAGGGAGAGGGAGCTGATTGAGACGCAGGTTCTGTCTCGCAGGCACTCTTTCGCTCGCTTGATCCGGGAATTTTAACATTCGGGTATCAGGAGTCGCTTTTGCGGGAGACTCCCGGAACTCCCGGGAGACTTGGGATGTCTGCCAAAGTGGACTTCAGTGGCCTCCAAACGGTTGAAGGTCAAAATTACAGTTTCATTGTAGCTTCAAAGTGTTCTACACGATCCCAGACGAGGAATAAGGGTCTTATCTAGAGAAACCATCACTCATTTTCTAAAAAAAATGTAAAATTATTTAAGTTTTAACCATAAATGCTCATCTTGAACTAGCTCTCTTCTTCTTCTTCTCTATTAGAATTCCAGCAGTGTAGACACTGCTAAGTGTATTACTGCCCTCCACAGGTCAAAGTTTGAACTAAATTGATATATACTTGCACTAGCATATTGAATATGACAATTTAGTTCAAACTTTGACCTGTGGAGGGAAAATGAGCGAAGGTTCCTCTAGATAAGACCCTTATTTCTCGTCTGGGATTGCGTAGAATGTTTGGAGGCCATTGAAGTCCACTATATGAATATAGAATAATCCTGAAATGTTTTCATCAAAAACCTTCATTTCTTTTCGACTGATGAAAGAAAGACATGAACATCTTGGATGACATGGGGGTGAGTAAATTATCAGGAAATTTTAATTTGAAAGTGAACTAATCCTTTAATGCATGTATGTTATGACTATTCAAGCCTTTTCAGTAGGTCTAGCCATATTCTAGAGCTGCACAATTAATTGCTAAAAGATCACAATCTCGATTCAAACACACACACACAGTCTTATTCCTAAATGAGAACGATTTGCCTGTCTATTAAACCTTTGACTAAATCATACCTGAACATTCAAATCTGTGTTCACGCTGCCACTGAGCCACAGAGAGCAGTTGTCATGAAACAGCTTCACAAACAGTCTTTTCAATCACACAGTATTGTTATTTGTGTTACAAATATTACATTTCTGTTCAGAATCATGAGAGAATCATGATCTCTATTTAAAACAAAAAAATTGTGATTCTCAATTTATCCAGAATCGTGCAGCTCTACTATATTCATTTGTCAAAATGAAGTGAACATGAACTCAACATTGACTCTTTTCATTTTAATCTGTGCCTCCAGAAGTGCTGAACTGGGTAATGTATCACTTTATGATTAGATGTTAGTGGTTTTGAAGTCTTTACACGACACCGTTTTCAGCTAAAAATTGAAAACTTTTTATGCGTTTTGACCGTTCGTTTGGATGACAACAGTGTTCGAGTACGAGTTTTCGAAAACTATACCATTATCGTCTTCGTGTAGACTACAAAAACAGAAATTTGTGAAAACGGTCATGTACATGCATATTATGTGCTCAGTCTATAGGCGCGTAGTGTTTCTTTACAAAGTGATATCGCCAACTACTAGCCTGGCATGCATAATACAGCGATTTTAGTCGTTTTCGTGGATCCATGTGAACAGGGATCGTTTTGACAACATTGTCGTCTGTATGTGAAAAATGCGAAGGAAAAACTTTTCCTTTTTTAGTACATCGTTGTTGTGTAAATGTACCCTTAGATACTAGTCTGATTGGATCTCATTTAACATTTTTTTCTTTGTGCTTTGTTTCATTTTTTTCTAAGTGATGTGAACTTCTCTGTACATCCTTAATGGCTCTGTCTCTCCTTTGGTCTCTTTTATGTTGTTCTTTAATGTTACTATGTTACTAACTCTAATGACAGGGTGATCGAGGATTTCCAGGTTTAACAGGTCAGCCAGGTGTTCCAGGTTTCCCTGGACCAGAGGGGCCGATTGGACCTCGAGGAGAGAAGGTCAGTGGTCAGCCCACCAGTCCATTATGATATTCATACATTCATATGTAGAATAATTACTGCTCAACCAGAATCTGTTACTGATCAGCTATACTATTACTTCTATTAAGACTGGACTTTCTTTCTTTCACAGGGTGATGATGGACCTACAGGGCCAATGGGGCCCAAAGGAATAAGAGTGAGAGTTTCTCAGTAACAACCTCTGGCTCATAATAGATCCACAGTTATCATCAAATGCTGACTGTTTCTGTGTTTTTGCAGGGACCTCCTGGATTACCAGGCTTCCCAGGAACACCAGGAATCCCAGTGAGTGAATCAATGAGGGCTTTCTTAAATATATCACCTAATTATGGCTGTAAGAAACTAATTAATAAAATCCAAATTGAAAATAGTCGACAATGAAGATAATTAACAATTAGTTTAAAATGGCTTAGATCGAATCATCAAATTATGTCTCCATTAATGACATAATTTGCAGAAAAATGATTCCACAAAGCAGTTGCTCTGTGAAAAAAATAAAAAAGTGTACACCCACATTTTTCAACAAGTCAGCAGTTTATTTTAGATGCTTTAAAGTAGGTCATACACATAAAATTAAATGTGTTGTGTATTTACATTTGGCAAAACAGTTTGTCCAACAGCAAACCCCAATTTGCCATTATACCACAAATACAACTTAGAGTGAGCATGTGTGTTGTTAAACATTAAACCTGCTTTAAAACTTGTGTTGTATATATATATATATATATATATATATATATATATATATATATATATATATATATATATATATATACTTTTTCTGCACTGAATATATACAGTGGCATGAAAAAGTATGTGAACCCCTTGCAGAATCTGTGAAAATGAGAATTATTTTAATAAAATAAGAGGGATAATAAAAAATGCATGTTATTTTTTGTTTAGTACTGTCCTGAGTAAGATATTTTACATAAAAGATGTTTGCATTTAGTTCACAAGACAAAACAATAGCTGAATTTATTAAAATAACCCCATTCATAAGTATGTGAACCATTGATTCTCAACACAGTGTGTGGTTACCTGATGATCCACGACTGTTTTTATGTTTTGTGATGGTTGTTCATGAGTCTCTTGTTTGTCCTGCGCAGTTAAACTGAGCTCTGTTCTTCAGAAAAATCCTCCAGCTCCTGCAGATTCATCAGTTTTCAAGCATTTTTGCATATTTGAACCCTTTCCAGCAGTGGCGGTATGATTTTGAGATTCCTCTTTTCACACTGAAGACAATTGAGGGACTCAAACTCAACTATTAAAAAAGGTTCAAACATTCACTGATGCTCCAGAAGGAAACACGATGCATTAAGAGCCGAGAGGTGAAAACTTTTGAACAGGATGAAGATGTCACAATTTTTCTTATTTTGTTTAAATATCGTTGTTTTTCATTTAGTACTGCCCTTCGGAACCAACAGAAGATACTTGCATGTTTCCCGGAAAAAAAATTAAGTACAATTTACCTTGATATTTGAATTCAAAAGTTTTCACCTCTCGGCTCTTAATGCATCGTGTTTCCTTCTGGAGCATCAGTGAATGTTTGAACCTTTTTTAATAGTTGAGTTTGAGTCCCTCAATTGTCTTCAGTGTGAAAATATGAATCTCAAAATCATACCGCCACTGCTGGAAAGGGTTCAAATATGCAAAAATGCTTGAAAACTGATGAATCTGCAGGAGCTGGAGGATTTTTCTGAAGAACAGAGCTCAGTTTAACTGCTCAGAACAAACAAGAGACTCATGAACAACCATCACAAAACATAAAAACAGTCGTGGATCATCAGGTAACCACACACAGTATTGAGAATCAATGGTTCACATACTTATGAATGGGGTTATTTTAATAAATTCAGCTATTGTTTTGTCTTGTGAACTAAATGCAAACATCTTTTATGTAAAATATCTTACTCAGGACAGTACTAAACAAAAAATAACATGCATTTTTTATTATCCCTCTTATTTTATTAAAATAATTCTCATTTTCACAGATTCTGCAAGGGGTTCACATACTTTTTCATGCCACTGTACCATACATATATATTTTTATGTTTTTGTAACATTTAGTTTGCATATTGTTTGGAGGGAAACATTGGGCAGAATGTAGAATAGCATATTAGTAAATAACATTTTTTCTTCAGATTAATCAATTATGAAAACACTTTGTTAGTTACAGCCCTAGACATACAGTCTCATTCAGGTTGTGGTCAGTCTGGGGTCTGTAAGATTTTTTTTGTTTTTGAAACAGGTCCTTTATGCACACCAAGGCTTAATTTTTTTATTAAAATACAGTAAAATCAGTAATATTGTGACATTTTATCACAATTTAAAAATAATTGTGATCACTTGATCCTTCAGAAATCAATCTAAAATGCTGATTTGGTGCTTTAGAAACATTTCTTATTATTATCAATGATGAAAACAGTTGTGCTGCTTAAAGGGTTAGTTCACCCAAAAATGAAAATTCTGTCATTATTTACTTACCCTCATGTCATTTCAAACCTGTAAGACTTTCCTTCATCTTCGGAACACAAATGAAGATATTTTAATGAAATCAGACAGATTTCTGTTCCTCCCTTGACAGTCTATGTTGATCCTCCAAAATCTTCATAAAGAGATCGTAAAACTAATCCTATGAATTGAGTGGTTTAATCCAAATTTTCTGAACAGACTCGATCACTTTATATGATGAGCAGATTGAATTTAGGCTTTTATTCACATATAAACTTTGATCCTGAACATAAACAGGAGCTCAACCAAACCTGCTTGTTCAAGAACAAACCTCACTGGTTTATATGGAAGCTCAAATGTGCTGCGTAACACATGAGAATGAACCTCTGGTTCTCGCACATCAAGCAAACATGCTTGAGCTTCTGTTTATCAAAACTGATGTGTGCGTCAATTAATGTTTATGTGTGAATTAAAACCTAAATTCAATCTGTTCATCATATAAAATTTAGACTAAACTGCTCAATTCACATGGATTAGATTTAGATAACTTTTTGAACCGTCAAAGTGGTAGTTGCTTGGACTGTCAATGGAGGGACCGAAAGCTCATCAAAAATAGATTTGTGTTCCAAAGATTAACGAAAGTCTTACAGGTTTGGAACAACATTAGTGTGGGAATATTAATGAATTAATGACAGAATATTCATTTTTGGGTGAACTAACCCTTTAATATTTTAATATTTTAATTTTTTTCAGGATTCTTTGACGAATACATTCAAAACGTTCAAAAGAACAGCATTTATTTGATGTAAAAATCTTTTGTTGCAGTGTAAATATCTTTATTGTCACTTTAATCAATTTAATGTATCCTTGTTGAGAAAAAGTATTAATTAAAAAAATCTTACTGTCTTCAAACTTTTGAACCATAGTGTGGTAAACAGGCTGTATCTTTTAAACACTGTCTCTGAAATCATGTGAGGCACTCTAGACATACAGTAAGTGTGTCAGTCTGCTGTCGTCTGTCTTGACTCATTCTCTAAGTATTAATTGTTATAAGAATGTATGTGCTGTTTTTGATTGACAGGGTCTCCCAGGACAGGATGGCGCACCAGGACCCAGAGGAATTCCAGGCTGTAACGGAACTAAAGTATGAAACACCACAAACAAGAAGCTCTTAACAGTTCACAGACAGGTTGAATGAATCAAAACTTGAAAAAGAGCAAACAAATATAAACTTTTTTTTTCTTTACAGGGTGAAAGAGGATTCCCAGGAAATCCAGGCCTTCCAGGTTTAGAGGGTCGAATAGTAAGTATTGCTTTATGTCACATTTCAAATTTGCAAGCATACGTTCATGCATTCACAGAAGTATATAAAAAGTCATTATTCTCTAAATAATCAATACTGTCTTGTCTCCACAGGGTCCACCAGGTCCTATAGGACAAAAGGCAATTATTTCCTTCCATAATGCACATGCACTTGTTTCTCATTGTAGTGGCACACTTCCTTTAACACATATTAGGATATGTGTGTGAAATTATGTTTATAAATGCCTTCTCTTTTCTCCTGTAGGGAGAGCCTGGGGATATCATAGAAAGAAATTTAATTTCAGAAAATGGGGATCATGGCATTGATGGTTTACCAGGCTCTAGGGTGAGCATTTACAGATTAATTAACAACAGAACCAGATTTTTCCAGATTACAGTAAAATTTATGTTCCCGTGAATGTTTGGGGAAACAACTTTGAAATTAAAGCATAATTTGACCAAATATGGGCTTTATTATGTACCCATGCATGCAACCCATAAAACCCATATCAAGATCAAATACCCTACAATAGAGGCAAAAAGTAAATAATAATAATATAATTGATTTTATTTCTCATTATTGCAACTTTTTGCAACTTCACAGTTGAGTCTTACCACAATATCACAATTGTGACTGTATTTTCTGGAATATAAAGTCATAAATGAACATCTTCCGTACTCTACCAATAAAGAAACAGAGACATATATTTGGATTTCTTGAATTGCCAATAAATGTGAAATGACTCTTGTTCATACAGTAACACTCTGGTTATGTTATATAGGGCAATCCCGGACCCCCAGGTCCTCAAGGTCCTGTTGGTCCTTCTGGTCCCAGAGGATATGAGGTAAGACACTGATTGCAGCTGTAAGCTTACATGATTTAAACTCCACGACACACATTTTAGTTGACGGGCTGTGAATCTATTTTACCCTTGATACTGCTGGCTCATATACATGTGGTATTTAGCAATGCTATAGTTAATTTCTTTTGTTAAATTCCACTCTTTTCAGGGTCGTCCAGGCCCTCCTGGTCCACCTGGGCCGAAGGTAAGTCTGAATGCTGCAATTAAACAGTATCAGGTTTTACGTATCTCATTTTTGCCAAAGTGCTAAAGTGTCTTTTATTCCTTGAAGGGAAACATGGGTTTGAACTTTCAAGGACCCAAAGGAGAGAAGGTACACAGGTTTTGTTGACAGAAACAATATATACATCAAGTTTATTAAAGGATTAGTTCACTTTAAAATAAAAATTACCCCATGATTTACTTACCCTCAATCCATCCTTTACTATGGATATGACTTTCTTCTTTCTGATGAACACAATCGGAGTTATATTAATAAATATCCTGACGTGTCCAAGCTTTATAATGGCAGTGAATGGGGGCAAGAGTTTGAAGCTCAAGAAAGTGCATCCATACATCATAAACGTACTCCACGTGGCTTCGGGTGGTTAATAAAGACCTTCTGAAGTGAAGCGAAGTATTTGTGTAAGAAAAATTTCCATATTTATCAAGTTATGAAGTAAAATATCTAGCTTCCGCCAGACCGGCTTCTGTATTCAATAGGGGTGTGACGAGACAGGTATCTCACGAGACGAGACGAGACTCGAGATTGAGTTCACGAGACGAGACAAGATTTTTACACACTATTTTTAAGAAATCCTCAATGGCGAAATACATGACTAGAAAAAATATTCTGCAGGTGTATTTGAAATGTTTTAACTAATCATCTTGTAATGAATGTCATTTCAGTTCTACTTTCTGAGTATGAATTATCATATGCAGTAAAAGACAACAATACTCAAGTAATGTAAAAGGTTTTGCCACTAACTCAACTGACTGACTTCTCTTCTGTATGATTTCAGTTTTCAGTTATTCAGTATAAATAAAAATGGTAACACTTTACAATAAGGTCTCACTTATTAACATTAATGTATTAACCAACATCAACTAACAATGAGCAATATATTTGCTACAGTATTTATTAATCTTTGTTTATGTTAGTTAACAAAAATAGTCATTCATTGTTAGTTCATGATAGTTTACAGTGCATTAACTAATGTTAACAAATGAAACCTTACTGTTTGTGCTTAATAAGATTAAGAGAAAACTGTTATTCATTTTTATGGTAACACTTTGCAAGTTGAAACCATAATCGCACTCTCTCTATATTCAAAGTGCAAATAAGACCAAATTTTTCTTTGATACAGAGCTAAGAGATGGTTACAACTACACCGCCCAGCCTAAAATAGCTTTCATATTGAGAGATATTTGCATTCATCAGGGAGCCACTTTCAAAATGCGGGGTATTGACATCATGTTTGAATGTGCGCTCGCGTTTACTTTCACTTTCAGCGATCGCACGTAACTCTGTAAATATGGTGCAGCGGCGACCGTTATCCACCTGAATTAAATGTTTTTTTTATTTAAATACAAAGCAAAACGACAGGAGAGGCGTAATGTAAACGTAGCAGTGGCATATTCTTTCCTAATCATCCTAACACTCTGTCATGGCAAGTTGCCATTGGCAACATCACGAGACTACTTTTTGCCTTTTCGACACGAGATCTCGTCACACCCCTAGTATTCAACTTACGAAAAAAATGGAACTGACGTTGCGGAAGGCGGTCTGGTGTAAGCTAGATATTTTACTACACCTAGAATTGCTTGAGGGTGAGTAAATCTTGGGGTAATTTTCATTTTAAAGTGAACTAATCCTTTAAAAGCTGGGTTTTTAATGTCCATATGTTTGTGTGTGAAGGGTAACCAGGGATTAAAAGGACCTCCAGGACCACCAGGACAGGTTGGCGAACAACAAGGCTTGCCTGATACAGTCATTCAACAAGGAGAAAAGGTATCACTTCCTTGCTTCAAACCTGTTAAAGTTTATTTATTTATTTGACTCACGGTCAAAATCCAGTTTTTAGGAATATCCAATATAAATGCATTTTTATGATATACAATATAAATTATATAAATGTATTTTTTTATAATAAAATATTCCTAAATGACATTGCTTGATAGCCGGTCTATCAAACTTATGTATGTTTTGATTAATGATTTGTTGTGTTCATCTTTTAATAGGGTGATCCTGGCTCACCTGGAGATCCTGGTTTCCCAGGGCTCCCAGGCCCCCCTGTATGTATCTTTCTTTTTCTTTTTGTCACACTCATTAAAAATAAAGTTGTCAAATGTACCAGTACTACTGGTACCAGTTGGTCCTCAAAAAAAAAAAAAAATGTTGGCAGTACCAGAACTTCTGCAGTACTGGTAGTACCGGGTATATTCAGTACCTGCTGATAGACGCTGCTTTCAAACGGTCAAACGGTTCGTGTTTGTTTGAGCTCTTGCTGAATGCCAAAGGTTTCTATTTACAGTGTGTTTTTACAAGTGTTGAGCATTGCAGCCAATCACAATCATATTTGTTGAGTGCGTGAACGCAATGGCCTATTAGAGGTGCTAGTCAGTGAGTTCCTCAGAATCTGCGTAGCTACGCTGATTGCGCACAAGGTTTTGTTTTGTTCAACACGAGCCGCATGCTCAACAATCTTTTTTTTATAACCAACAAAGTGTAAACACGATGCAAATAAGAGATTCATTGAACAATTAAGACAGCTTTTTTATTATAACAGGAGTTTTCGTGAGAGTGCAGAATTCAGTGAGCTTGCGCTTTAGAGATTGACAGCCTTAGTGTTTATAAAGTGAGGCTCTGCTCTTGCTTTCTGTTTATTACTCATTCACAATCTGAATACAAGTCTAGTTTTTCATGCTGCTAAGTACATTGCAAATATTGGTATGGACTACTGAAATTTTGGTACCATGACAACCCTAATTAAAACACACTGACATCTTTAAACTCTCACAGAAGCATGATGATTTATCTGATAAATTACATTACCTGTACGTATAAATATGATGTGGATTATGCTTTCTTTTTTTTGTTTAGCTTGTGATTAACATTCCTGTCTTTGTCTCATAGGGTTCGCAAGGGGGCCAGAAAGGTGACAAAGGAGAACCCGGCGAGCCTGGAAAGAGGGTGAGTTAAAGCCTACAGAAACCCCAACTACTCAATTATGTTTGTAGATTACAAAAGGCAGCATTTTATGACATGTATGTGGTGATATATTTATTTTCATAAGGGAAAACCTGGCAAAGATGGTGAACAAGGCCTCTCTGGATATCCGGTAAGCTGTCTACAATAGATGTTAAGTACATTTCACCACACTGATGATATTCTTTAATGCTGTTATCACATCTCTTTCTCAGGGTGACAACGGAGAACCAGGTCCTCCTGGTCAACCTGGACGAGATGGTGTGAGAGTAAGTACTGAACGCGTCATCAAAACACAGCTTTAGGTCATCAAATCTTTAATAAACACTGTCTAATGATGATCACTGGCACTGAGGTGCAGTTTTTATGTAATTGAGCTGAGCGTTCATGAAAAACAAGCTCACTCACAGATCATTTTGTCATTTCAGATTAATTTAAATTAAAATGTTGTTGTGACTCTGTAATTAGTCCATTAGTTTCCACTTTTTGAATAGGCAGATTTGCATACCTGTTGTGAACATGATTAAACATCGACACGTGTCGCACTGACAGCATGATCAGCAAACACAGTGATGTGGAGGCACTGCCTGTATTTTGCTGTTACCATCACACACATTCGACCCCAGCAGACACTTAGGGTGTACTTACACTAGGCACGGTTGCCTTGAACCGAGTCCGAGCGCGATTGTCCCCCCTCCCTACTCCCCTGCTGGCCCGCACTCACATTGCACTTAACGTTCCAGGCCGGAGCACGCTTACATCATGCGACTTTTTGAATGGAAGAAAACAGGAAGAAATGCACTTTCGCTAAGAAACTGCCTAATATATTTATCATTTATGGCGCAGCAATTTACAATAGCTCGTATCAGAGGATTATTACAAAGGCAGCTGACATTAATGGAGGAATTTGCAACTTTACTCGCAAACTACAATTCCGGTTCATCAATAAGGTTCGATCCAGACCCGTTATAAACCCAAATACACTTGAATTAATTACATGAATTGATAAGCATGCTATCAAAGTAGTAATAAAGATGTTTGCCGTTATAATGATGACGGCAGCGCACACAAAAGTAATAGCCTTTCCGTGCTCCGGCATGGTTAGCGCTCACACTGCATGCGAAACACGCTCGAGCCCAACTGAACCACGCTCTGGCCCACCTCTTCCAAGCGGGCCAGGGACGGCTAAACAAACCGCGCCCAGGCAAGGAACAGAGCGATCACACTTGATCAAATGAACCGGGCTTTGAGGGTGCTCGGGCACGGTTCAGAGAGCCTAGTGTGAGTACACCCTTAATCTGCTTGTGTCACTGCTGGATGAGTATATTTGACTTTGTGTAGAGCGAAGTCTGTGTTTTCGTCCAAAAGGTTTTGAGGATGCACTACCTCATACATATGCCCTTTTATTAACATATTTAGGGTGAGAAAGGTGATAGAGGGCCTCCTGGACCTCCAACATTCACGGTATGTTGAATATTTCTCTGTTATATTCTGTCATCTATACATAGACCTGATGTTTATAATTATTTAATTATAAATATTAATATTGATTAGTGTAATTAAAAAATAAACCTTTTTACCCCATAGAATGGGCGGATCACAGGCGGAATAGGACCAAAAGGAGACAGCGGTGAGCCAGGATCACCTGGATCTAAAGGAGATAGAGGACTTCCAGGTATTTAGACACCACTCAAGTTCAAGCTTAAGATCAGCTGAGCAAAGAGGTTAAATCATTATTCATGCTTCTCATTTTGTTTGCTCATGCATGGTTCGCTGAACAGCATGCATGTATTATCAAATGAATAAGTCCCATGTAACAGCTTTTAAATGAATAGTTCACCCCAAAATGGGTGGCCATCCTAGGTGTAAAGTAAAAGAGTCCCATACTCGGAATTTGTGCTCTGCATTTATCCCATCCAAGTCCACACACACACTGTGAACACACCCCCAGAGCAGTGGGCAGCTTTTTTTGCTGCGGCACCCGGGGAGCAGATGTGGATTCGGTGCCTTGCTTAAGGGTCTCACCTCAGTCGTGGTATTGAGGGTGGAAGAGAGCGCTGTACATTCACTCCCCTTACCAACAATTCCTGCAAGTACTGAGACTCAAACCCACAACCTTTGGGTTACAAATCCAACTCTTTAGCCATAAGGCCATGACTGCCCACAGTCGTGCCCCGAGTCGTGGCCATGTGTATATGAGGCGTATACTTTCTGCTTTCAGCCAAACAACAATAGTTGTAAATCTTCTTATGTAAATCTCATTTGTTTAAAAGACCTCTGAAGAACAGGCGAATCTCAACATAACACCGACTGTTACGTAACAGTCAGGATCATTAATATGTACACCCCCAATGTTTGCATATGCCAGCCCATGTTCAAGGCATTACACAAGGGCAGTCAGTATTAACGTCTGGATGTGCGGGGAGCGTGAGCATTTAAAGGGGCCGCAGCCTAAATCGGCTCATATTTAATGATGCCCCAAAATAGGCAGTTAAAAAAATTAATTTAAAAAAAATCTATGGGGTATTTTGAGCTGAAACTTCACAGACACATTCAGGAGACACCTTAGACTTATATTACATCTTGTGAAAAAACATTCGATGGCACCTTTAAATAATATCCTGGCTCTTCCCAGCTTTGTATAGGCATTGAATAGTGCCTACGTTTTTGAAGCTCCTGAAAGCGCATCCATCCATCATAAAAGTAGTCTATGCCAGTGATTATAGTTTATAAAGTTTTAAATATGGATATTTTTCTTACAAAAACCAATCGCTTCAGAAGCCATTCATTAACACACTGGAGTCGTATGGATTACTTTTATGATAGATGGATATGCTTTTTGCAATTCTCATGCATTTAGGAAACTGATCAAACCAACATTTGAGATCCTGTGCAATGAAATTGTTCCGCTGGTTAGTTCAGTTATCCAATCACATCCTCTGTTGAGGCAAAGTTACAAAGTCAGTTTTTTGTGCGTCAAGTGATTTTTTTTCGGTAAATTCCATCGTAGATTATGTGCATGTTTTCTAATCTGATAAAACATTTTTATCTACTGTTTATCCATACGAATATGTTGTACAGTGTTATCTGTATCAGGTATCATTTTTGTCCTTTGGTAGGTATTCAGGGGCCACCTGGTCCACAAGGTCCTGCAGGTAAGCAGCATGCTTTTTTGGTAATTTTTTTAATATTATTTTTTATGACACTGTATTTCACATAGATTTTCATTACAATTTTTTCCAGTCCATGATTGATTCATGTTAACTCATGCAGTTAATTTAATTAAAGAAATCTCTCATCATAGGAATTGGAGGTTCAGGTCCTCCCGGCTCACCAGGGTTACCTGGAGAGAGAGGAGAAAAGGGCGATGAGGGACAGCCTGGAATCTCACTTCCTGGACCACCTGGGAGACCAGGTCCACAAGGTCTCCAAGGACTCCAAGGGCCTCCTGGTCCCCCAGGAATATTCAACGGCGATCAAGAATGTAATCGTGGTCCTCCTGGTCCTCCAGGCCTGCAGGGGGAGCGTGGATTTCCTGGAGAAACAGGACAGAAAGGTTTGCCTTGTATTACATATTAGAAAACAAAATCTGTATATACACACATATTTTTTTTGAAGAACATTGTGGCTAATACTCTCTAATGCCAATTGTCACAGGTCAGAAAGGAGAGACATGTGTGAATTGTTTCAGTAATGGAAACCCTGTCCCAGGACCCCCAGGGTTTCCAGGTCCTCCTGGAAATCCAGGTATGATTTAAATCAACTTAACCTTCCTGTGCGTGATCATTATAATAAGATTATGTCATGCAGATGTTTTCTTAAATTATGTTTTACCTTATAAAGACAAACAAATCTCTCTCACACACACATGCATATATATGGAGTGATTGGGATCATATCTTGCCAGTATTGAGACTCGAACCTGCAACCTTCAGGTTACCTGTCTGACTATCTAACCATAAATAGGCCACTAAAGGTACTGCTTAGGTCCAATAAAAAAAAGGTAGTAAACAGTATTCTTTTTGAAGTACCACATAAATAACATGGTACATTTCAGTACAAAAGTATATACCAAAGCACTTTTTGTCTATGATTTTTTGAACTAAAGAACAAAACTTTCTATAAAGTACAGATGATTTTCAAGCTGCATGTCACACTTGTTTTTGTGTCAGGTGTACCTGGTGTGCCTGGATCTAAAGGAGATAGAGGATTCCCAGGAGGGCCAGGGCTCATGGGCCCACCTGTGAGTGTTCCTAGTTTCATCTCTTAGCTGATTTCAGTACCTCACTTTTTGTTTACAGTGGCAGATGCTTCAGAATTAGTCAGAAAATATGATTATAAATATACTTTACACTTTACCTAGTCATCGGACATTTCAGTACCTAACATGTAAGTGATATATTTACCCTTTAGGGAATACCAGGACCTCAGGGACCCCCTGGATACCCTGGAGAGAAGGGCGACCCAGGCGATGCCATCTCTGTTCTGGGTGTGAAAGGAGATAAGGGAGACACAGGATTTCCTGGCCCTCCAGGTCTGCCGGGACTCGAAGGAAGACCTGGTCGTGATGGAGTGCCTGGTCCCCCTGGCCTCAAAGGACCACCTGTGAGTGTTTGTTAATTTTTCTTTAGAAGTACAACTTTTGGGTCTTTTATACAGTTCAATAAACTGATGTATTATTCGTCATAATATTACATGGACTACTGAATTGCCATTTATCCACTATCCATAATCTTAGTCAACCATAATATTTCCACCCTCTCTCTGACCTCAAGGATTATATATATATATATATATATATATAAAATTATTTTAGTGACTATAAGACTTCTATGTAAACATACTTTTCACTTGTAAAATGAGAAACGGCGCCTTCTATGACTTTAGTAACAGGTTCACAAAACAGACTGCACTAAAATGTACAATTTTTTCTTAAAGGGTTCGGCATTGGTGAAAGGTGCACAAGGTCCACCAGGTGAACCTGGCTTGCCAGGATCTCCAGGAGACAGGGGTCTGTCTGGTCCCCCAGGATCTGGTCCACAGGGACCTCCTGGAGAGAAGGGTATTCAGGGGGTTTCAGGAAGACCGGGGATTCCTGGAGCACCAGGTAAAAAGCAATACTGTCTTGTTTTTATGTTCAGTTTATTTTATGTCAATTGAATATGTGAATATGAATGAAATATAGGCTATTTTTGCACTATGAAGGTAAATATCTTGTTCAGTATGAAACTCTAGATGGTGCAGGCCAATAGGTCATTGCATGCAGTCTGAAAGCATTGATTTTGTTATTGCATGGCACAAGCTAATTGTCCTCTGCTGATTTGTAGCCAATGAGATTGCTGGCTCAAAATTTGCTCTGGTAGAGTGTTCACCATAAGCTGGTCCTGCAGCACTTTATCTGAATTCATATCCTTATATCTTTCATATTCGCTTTATCTGAGTTCATATCTTCTGAGTTCATGCCAGCAGCTTACATGCTCAAAGTCCATACTTGCTCTAGCAGCATGCTTCATCAGCAGATCTAGTCTGCCAATACCAAATACAATAACATTGTCATATTCTTTAACATGCTAAAACTATTCCAAAAGTTGTCATGATGGAATATATGTAGTTAAGTGTAGGTGACTACTTTTTGATGTAATTTTTTTGACTGGACTAAAATACCATAATAAAAAAATACCATTATATGTTTGCTGGAAAATAATGGTGGCCACACAAAATGTTGACACTTTGGGACCAATTTGGAGATTTTCACTTAGGGGTGTACTCACTTTTGTGGCCAGCGGTTTAGACATTAATGGCTGTGTGTTGAGTTATTTTGAGGGGTCAGCAAATTTACACTGTTATACAAGCTGTACACTCACTACTTTACATTGTAGCAAAGTGTCATTTCTTCAGTGTTGTCACATGAAAAGATATAATCAAATATTTACAAATATGTGAGGGGTGTACTCACTTCTGTGAGATACTGTATTTAGGATACTAAGTTCACATAATTGTTTCTCAGAAAAACAATGCTACAGCATGTTGTACTACTTTGAAATGTGCGTTCCGTGTCAGAATGTCTGTTTTTGTTTTGGTCTTTGTGATTCCGCCCACTACCAGTTTACCCAATAGTATTTCGACACCCCTGGTTGCCATTTTGTGGAAGACACAACATATTGGAGGAAGCCAGCAAACAAACTAGGTCAGAGATCACAGATTCCCGATCCAAAAAGCTCTACGACCAGAGGCATGTTCAAACATGGATAAATGAACTGATCAACTTTCTAGGCTCGTCGCTTTCCAGTGTCATTTGCGCTCGTTCCTGTTGCGTGTCTTCAATCTGGCAACTAGGGTTAGTGTCGTGTTTGAGGAGGAGGGGGTGGGAGAAACAACCCTCTCCAATGTTTTGAATTTAGACTGCAGTGCCCATTTCAGCTTCTAGCTGTCAATATTACATACTGTACCTTTAAATGAAGTTTAACTACTTTAAATTATGAGTAACTTGGACATTACATCATTTCAATGTTTTTCTGACTTGGTAGGTCAGAAAGGTGAACCTGGCTTGGCTGTGTCAGACAAAGGTGAACGTGGACCCCCAGGACGGGATGGAGATCCTGGATTGCCAGGAAGTCCGGGTAAAGAAAAAACTACTAACTACACTGTCAGCGTACATTTAGTGGTCTTTAATGCATATGGAGCAGATTGGGAATTCAAAGTTCAACAGAGACTGGTTCCATATATGTACAGGTGATACAGGCCCACCTGGACAGCCTGGGTTCCCAGGCCTACCTGGAGCCAAAGGAGATCATGGTCTTCCTGGTATTGGATTGCCAGGACCCCCTGGAACTAAAGGTACAATGTATTCCCGCTATTGAAACACTAATACTAATACACTGTCACACTGTCACTAATACACATGTTTGTCAACATCCAAATATTCTAAAGCCTGAAATAGGCATTATTCATTAAAAAATTCAGATTTGGCCAAATACTTGCCAATATATCAGACTTTCACTAGGTGCATTTATTGTTCAACATATTCTCTTTTTTATTTTTTTTAGATAAATTTTTTAAAAATTTGATAGTGAGGGACAGGTTTGTCCAAATGTCTAACAGTGTTGTTCATATTCTCCAGGTTTTCCTGGTATTGCTGGTTCCCCTGGTGGACCTGGCATTCCTGGGCGACCAGGTTTGGATGGACAATCTGGTCAGCCTGGATTACCTGGACCCAAAGTATGAAACATTTAACCTACACAATACAATATAATATTCACTAACTTCACTAGTAGACACGAATATGTTACATTCAGGTGATAACTGAATATTTGAATAATCAATCATTGAATCATTCTAATACACATTGTATATGCTATTGTTCAAAAGTTTGGGTTAGAAATAATTAGAAATAATAGAAATAATTATTTTTAAAAGTGAATACTTTTATTCAGCAAGGATACGTTAATTTGATCAAAGTGACAGAAAAAACATTTATTAAACAAATTCTCTTCTTTTGAAATTTCTGTTAATCAAACAATGTATCCTGGTCAACTGTTGTCAACAGTGATAATAATAGAAAATGTTTCTTGAGCACCAAATCAGCATATTAAACTGATATCTGAAGACTGGAGTAATGGCTGCTGATTTCAGCTTTGCCATCAAAGAAATACATTTTAAAATGTAAGGTATATTACTTTAATATACTGACAAGTATATTAAAAATAGTAAACAGTTATTTTAAAGGTGCCCAAGAATGCTTTTTCACAAGATGTAATATAAGTCTAAGGTGTCTCCTGAATGTGTCTGTGAAGTTTCAGCTCAAAATACCCCATAGATTTTTTTTAACTGCCTATTTTGGGGCATCATTAACAATGCACTGATTTACACTCGGCGCCGTCCCCTTAAATCGCGTGCTCCCTGCCACACGAGCTGTCAACTATATTACAGCGCATTTACAAAGTTCACACAGCTAATATAACCCTCAAATGGATCTTTACAAGATGTTCGTCATGCATGCTGTATGCATGCTTCGAATTATGTGAGTAAAGTATTTATTTGGATGTTAAAGTTTTATTCTGAGTGAATTTGAGGCTGTCCTCCATGGCTAACGGCTAATGCTACACTGTTGGAGAGATTTATAAAGAATGAAGTTGTGTTTATGAATTATACAGACTGCAAGTGTTTAAAAAATGAAAATAGACGGCTCTTGTCTCCGTGAATACAGTAAGAAACGATGGTAACTTTAACCTCATTTAACAGTACATTAGCAACATGCTAACAAAACATTTAGAAAGACAATTTATAAATATCAGTAAAAATATCATGCTATCATGGATTATGTCAGTTATTATTGCTCCATCTGCCATTTTTCACTGTTGTTCTTGCTTACCTAGTCTGATGATTGGGCTGTGTGCAGCTCCAGACGTTAATACTGGCTGCCCTTGTGTAATCCCTTTCATAATGTTGGGAACATGGGCTGGCATTATGCAAATATTGGGGCGTACACCCCGACTGTTACGTAACAGTCGGTGTTATGTTGAGATTCGCCTGTTCTTCGGAGGTCGTTTAAACAAATGAGATTTATATAAGAAGGAGGAAACAATGGAGTTTGAGACTCACTGTATGTCTTTTCCATGTACTGAACTCTTGTTATTCAACTATGCCAAGACAAATTCAATTTTTAATTCTAGGGCACCTTTAAATTGTAATAATATTTCACAATATAATACAACCCCAGACTTTTGAACAATAGTGTTTCTATTTTTGGATCGTTATATTTTACATTTTTTACAGTCCAAATTGAAATTTGCAGGAAGAAGTTAAGCTGCTATGTGCATCAGTTTTTGTTTTTTGTGTTTGTGTTTGAACATCCTTTCTCCATTGAATTTTGAGCAATATAGTGTTCACTAGCTGTATACTATAAATCAGAGTACATTAGGGGTATAAATGATGCTCCAATGAGTCTCTTTGTCCCAAAAGGGAGAGCCTGGTTTTGGTCTACCTGGGCCTCCAGGTCCTACAGGATTCCCAGGCAGTAAAGGTACACCCGGTCCGAAAGGTGATCCTGGTTTCCCTGGAAGCCCTGGTGCACCAGGTCGCCCAGGTCTCGACGGTGCCCCTGGAACTAAAGGTAGAGAATTACTTAATGTTTAAACTGAGAATAAACAGCAATGCTGCACTAGACACAAAATAGATGCCTTTCGATGATGCTAACATCGAACACACACAAGTTGTATTACAAATAAAAAACAAATCATCTAAGTTCTTTGCATTTTCATTTTTCACTTAGGTGATGCTGGTTATCCTGGTGGTCCTGGTCCTCGTGGCCCCCCAGGACCCCCTGCCTTTGGGCTTCAGGGGCCCCCTGGTCCTCCTGGACCTCCTGGCCCTATGGGGCCTACTGGTATGCCTACAGTAAAATTGTGTACATACTTAAGAGAAGAATGGATCTTGAATTAGAGATATGCTTGCCAGATTTCCTTCTAGTCTAGTGCAAGCATAGGAGTCTCCAGTACAAGAGACTCTTGTGCATGCACTAGATTATTTTTATGTAAAATAATCTTGCTTATGTGCACTGGGAAATGCTTTGTCTAACTAGCCAATAACTTTGAATAAAATATTATTTAGTCTAGAAATTATAACAGTTATATGACCCTCATGACTAAAATGTGTGTGAGGTGAAGCATATCTCTTAGTAATATGGCATGGATACATTATGGATCTTAGTAATAAGACAAAGTTGTGTTTCACTATATTACACCATCGTTGTCTTCTCTACTTCAGGAGTCCAAGGTGCAAATGGAGAAAAAGGAGACCGTGGATCCCCTGGTTTGAGTATCCCAGGGCTACAAGGTGACAGAGGAAACCCTGGTTTTACTGGACCTCCTGGCGCAACTGGTCCACCTGGGGGTCCCGGACTACCTGGTCAAGATGGCCAACCAGGACTGCCTGGTAATATGACGACAGCAATATCCACTATTATTATCAATTTTAACTGTATAAAATTATATATATTGTTTCTTTATCCTGGTCCTTCTCTGCTAATCCTATATCATTATTACAGGGCCTAAGGGTGACATTGGTGGGATGGGTGCTCCAGGACCTCCAGGTGGCCCTGGCAACCCTGGCAGACCAGGCTTTCCAGGACCAAAAGGTCTGATACCATTTTTTGCTTCAGATCTAATTTCTGAATCAATTTCATAAAGTCTCTCATAGAGTGAAATATTTTTGTGCTTTGTGCCCCTGCAGGAGATGACGGTGTCTCAGGACGACCAGGAAGCGCAGGTTATCCAGGATTAAAGGGAGACAAAGGTGACCCAGGCACTCCAGGCCCACCTGGCATCATGTCACCATTAAAAGGACAAAAAGGAGAACCCGGAGTTCCAGGTGAGACAAATCTGTAAGCTGCTACCTGTCTCACACCATCATGGCCTTTTTGGTGATGTCAACAGAAATTAAGATCTTTTTGATGAAATATTAGAGCTTTCTGTCCCTCCATAGGCAGCTACGTGACTACCACTTTGATGCTTCAAAAAGTTCATAAAGAGATCATAAAACAAATCCATATGAATTGAGTGGTTTAGTCCAAATTTTCTGAAGAGACTTCATATATAGAACAGATTAAATTTAAGCTTTTATTCACATATAAACATTCGTCAACTCACATCAGTTGTGGTAAACGGAAGCTCAAGCATGTTTGCTTGATGCGTGCGAGAACCAATGAGGTTCATTCTTGTGTGTTACATCATATAAAGTGATTGTGTCTCTTTAGAAAATTTGGTCTAAACCACTCAATTCAAATGGATTCGTTTTAGAATCTCTTTATAAACTTTTTTAAGCATCAAAATGGTAGCATCAAAATATCTTCATTTGTGTTCTGAAGATGAACAAAAGTCTTACAGGTTTGGAACAACATGAGGGTGAGTAATTAATGACAGAATTTTCAATTATGGGTGAACTAACACTTAAAAAAATATCTCCCTTTGGAGTGGACTTTGAGCTTGCAGATGTTTTTTATGCTCAAACAGCAACATTACACACTAACTTGAAAAAGTGAAAAAGTTGATGGAGAAGGAGACCATTTGGCTAGTGTCTATTAGGCTTATTTTACCCAGGTGCATTCTGGGTATTATATGCAATGTCTGTTTATTTGTCATCAGTACATCTTTGAGGGTCCCTCCTCTGTTTTTCTATACTCAAGTAACTTAAGTTTAGCAAAAGGAAACATTTAACCTTCTCATATAGTTTGGTGACAATACAATTCTCTTTATTTGTCATATAGGTTTAAGTGGACCACCAGGAGCAAAGGGTGTTCCCGGTATCCCTGGAGATCCTGGCCCCCCTGGGCAAGATGGAAGGCCAGGACTACCAGGACCCCTAGGTAAAGCAGACAAGTACACATATTTGAATTTGAGCCATCAAAAGCATCTTCAATCAAGTAGTCTTCTGTAGTGTACTGCAAAGTATATAGACTCGTAAATGGGTTTTTTTTATTAATTTTGTATTCATGTTTAGGCCCCAAAGGTGATCCAGGTCTCCCTGGGACTCCAGGGTCTTCAGGAGCCCCAGGACTAAAGGGTAGCATGGGAGAGATGGGATTGCCAGGTCAGATCCTCACACCCATATGGCTCTAACCCAAAACCTTTATGTTTCTGAGGATTTGAAACCTTGAAGCTAGACTGAGCTAGTCTTCTTTGTTATAGGAATTCCTGGAGTGAAAGGAAACCCTGGCCAACCTGGCCGATCTGGCCTGCCTGGATCCCCAGGAACACCGGGGTTCCCAGGACCCAAAGGTGATCCTGGATCACCAGGATTTGGATTACCAGGAAATCCTGGGCCAAAGGTAAAAACATATTGTTTACTACTTCAACATAGAGAATATTTGCTTTTAATATTTAATGCTATTAAATTTAAATTCCCAGGGTGAACCAGGCACTCCAGGATTCCCTGGAACCCCAGGGCAGAAAGGCCAGCCTGGCCTTCCTGGACCTCCAGGCTTGACTGGTAACCCTGGACCAAAGGGTGATCCGGGACTCCCAGGATTCCAAGGTACACCTGGCATTCCTGGCCCTAAAGGTTTGGATGGTGCCCCAGGTCCTCCTGGACTTAGTGGAGCACCTGGAAGGCCAGGAGATCCTGGACGATCTGGACCACCCGGCATCATTGGCGATAAAGGTTTTCCTGGTCGTGATGGCATTCCAGGACCTGCGGGACTAAAGGGTGAACCAGGTTAGTTTGAATACAGAGGAAATCAAAAGTACACAAGATGTGCTCAGTGTAGCATATGTATTTAGAAAAATTTCTTTTTAACTTTTTACCCAGGTGCTCCAGGCTTTGGTAGCCCAGGCCCGCCCGGTTTCCCCGGTTCACCAGGTAAAGCATTGAGTTTTGTTCATGTATCTTCATTTTTTCATTAGAAGAATTCTGATTCTAAGTTCTTCATTACAATTTTCATGGCAGATTTACAGTGATTTACTGTTTTTCTTATGTCGCAGGGCCTAAAGGAGACCCTGGTTTTCCGGGTCCTCCCGGAAGTCCTGGATTTCCTGGTCTGAAGGGTGAGTCTGGATTTCCTGGTTTGCCTGGTCAGATTGGCCCTGTAGGGCCACCTGGGCCTCCAGGCCTACCTGTGCAGGGACCTAAAGGTATCCAAGGCCCACCTGGTCCCCCCGGAAGATCTGGTAAGTTAAACGTCTCATCCCTTTTGGCCAGCTTTGCCCTCTGGCTTTCACAATGTCATGAGTCAAAATGATCATATCAAGAATCTCTAATTTAAAAGAACAAACTATTTGTTAAAATGATAATCAAAGAATTATTTTAATAAACACTTAAATCAGCACACAAAAACACATGCTTTTGTAATCCCAGCAAATATAGACACAAATACTTGCTTTGCCGCATACTCCTAATAATTAATACTGCGCTTTACCACAGTGTTTGCTATTTTCTGATGTACTTCTACAGCCCCATCAAGTTTATTTATGAAAAGTGAAGTAATTCATGGTATTGGTATAGTAGCTATCTGACTATAATGGAAACTTATACAAGAGAAGGTAATTATATTGACACAAATTATACCTTCAGGAACCGAATGCATTAGCACACATTTTCATTTTTGTCACCATAAAGATGTTTTATAGATTTATCTTCAGGACTAAGTACCCTGTTCGGGAATCACTTCATCAGCAAATGTAATATTATTATTGTGAACCAGAGGGCATACTGGCTTTGATTTTGTTTGTTTGACTGATTTGCATGGAATATTACACAAGCAATCATGATTATGTCATATCCATGTCACTGTCACAAATACACTCTCAGATCAAGGAGCACAAGACAGACAGTTTGCATTCCCTTCACTGCAAGTGATATTCTATTCACTCCCTATCGTAATTGTGTGCTGGTTTGTCATGTGTTAGAAAGAAGTGAAGGATTTGCATGCATGCAGAGGTTTTTCACTGTCAAGTGTTTCACAGTTGCCCAGTCAGGGCCCTATGAGTATTACGCACAGTGTCTGCTTCCCCTAATTCACTGTTAGCTGTTCACCCATCCATTCATCTATCGTCATTCACCTTTGCGTGTCTTCACTTCCACCCGTCCTTTCTCTTCAGCAGTAGAAGCTGTGGTGAACCTCCACAGGATGCTGTCTATGTCTTTGATCAAATTTAGTGGTCATCTGGAACTTTTGCATGGGAAATGTGCTGATTTGTAAGAAATGAAAAGCCATTGCAGGACTATCTAAAATGGGCTCCACCTTGGAATAGAAGAGTAAAAACTCTCATGAATTCTGCTGCACTTCATATAAGATAAGATTTTTTTTAAACAATTAATATAAAATTGATGTCAGAACTGCTTGATGAGTATCTTACCAAAGCTTTTGAAGTTGATGAAGAAGGAGACCATTTTGGCTAGTGTCCATTAGGCTTATTTTATCCAGGTGCATTCTGGGTATTATATGCATTTTCTGTTTCTTGCGGCTTGGTGCTGCTCCTCCTGATGACATGGGATCTTTGCAGGCCCAGCAGGTCAGCTTCTTGATGCTATGGAATTGATTTTTTTTTTTTTTTTTTCATGTTTCAATACACAACTCTGTGTTAGAATTTTAATTTCATCTACCTTAATAATGTAATTCATCTGTATTGTGACTAGACGTGCTAGAAAGATTTATACAATGGCTGCTTTATGTCAGTAATTGTTTAAATCTTTTCTAGCATACACAATAAACCTACCACAGTATAATTGACTACATGTGTAACTGAGCATTTGCTACCAGATTATCAGATTTTGCATTATGATTTCATTTACACGCACAAGGATATTACTATATTGGGATTTGCTGATAATACGATTATCCTTATCCAAAATGCAACAAACTTGATAAATACAAAATTCCAAGAGCAAGTATTTCCTGAAGAAATTAGCAGGAAAAGAATGTGAATGTTTTGATTACTCAGATTATGATGATCGCTCTGTAGTACAGCTTTATTCCAATATGTGTTGAGATGTGCATGTACACTACTATTCAGAAGTTTAGGGTCGGAAATATTTTTTAATGTTTTGAAAAGATGTCTCTTATGCTCAGCAAGGCTGCATTTAGTTTATCAAAAATACAGTAATATTGTGAAATATAATTGCGATTTAAAATAAGTTTTTTATTTTAATATATTTTAAAATGTAATTTATTCCTGTGATGGCAAATCTGAATTTTCTTTAGCCATTCCTCCAGTCTTCAGTGCCACATGATCCTTCAGAAAGTCACTTTTGATCAGTTAATTGCAGCCTTGATAAATAAAAGTATTAATTTCCTTCTTTCATCTGTTACTGACCCTAAACTTTTGAATGGTAATATAAATGTCATGTCAAATATGCTAAGTTGTTTCTTCAGTAATGCCTTCTATAAAGCCAGCGGAGGAAAAAACAAACAATATTTCTGAATTTTAAACATGTTCCTCACCACATCATATAGCTTACTTGCGTTGCTGTGCTCTTTATTTAAAACATTTATCTTGTTCTTTGCTTCTCCTCTTATTGGACTTTTGGGAACCCGTTGACCTTTGACCCCACTATAGGTCCTGCAGGTTAGACAACTTGGTTTGATTCTCACCTGTGTCTTACTGTGCACCTCCATTAGTTATTAGATGATTTACCTCAGGTGGGACTGGGATGGATCATATTCATGTTTACTTTTTTGATGTTTAATTTTCATGTCCCTATCTAGGAATATAGTTACAAGTCTTTATCTCTCTTTGTACCTCCTCCTTCTCATAGAACATCCCAGAACCATTCAGCACACTATATACAACAATATACATGATAAACATGCACACATTGCTTGTTTGAATAATGTTGACAATGGTTTAATGATTTGAGATGCATGCTATTTTGATCAGATTCTGAGGAACTGATTTCTGTTCTGTGAATGTGAAGGTCCTTCTGGCCCTGAGGGTCCACGTGGACCTCCAGGTAGTGGAGGAGTGAAGGGTGAGAAGGGCTTGCCTGGACTCCCTGGGACACCTGGTGCACCTGGACTGAAAGGAGATTACGGTCCCCCTGGCTTTCCGGTAAGCATTATCAATGCGTTCCAATTATGTGTTCTAAGGTTTAAGTATTGTTAGCAAAGGGATTTGTAGAAAAAAATATGGTAACACTTTACTTGAAGGGGTGTGCATAAGACTGACATGACACCTTCATAATCTCGACATGACACATGTCATGAATATGAAGGAGGTTTTATGAATGTTTATGACAACTGTCATTAAATGTCATTCGCTCAATTATGTCATTTTTAATGCAAAGATGACATTGTTTGAGATGTCCGAGTTATGACAACTTGACATAAACCAATACATCGTAACCTGTCAGTGTCTTTGTCATGACAACTTGACATCATTTAGCTTTATGGGTTAACATTACATTAAACTGTCATGTGGTTGGTTTTGACATTGGCTGTCATGAGGCCATTATAATAGTGTCATAAATATGTATCTTGAGCTCAAGTACAGTAGTACAAATTGAACTTGTCATTAAAATGTCATTAAGTGACAATACTCTGACAAATTCATACATTCATACATTCTTAATCCTACCCAATACCTAAACCTAACAATTAACTATAATAAGCAGTAAATTAAGAGTTTATTGAGGGAAAAGTCATAGTTAATCATTTATATATGTGTTCCCTATACTGAAGTGTTACCAAAATAATGTAATGTAATGTTAACCCATAAAGCTAAGTAGTTTTTTAAGTTTGATAATTAATCTGCTATGTCATGTTTATGACAGGTTATGATGTTTTGCTAATGTCAAGTTGTCGTAACAAAGACATCTCAAACAATGTCATCTTTGCATTAAAAATGACATAATTGAGCGAATGACATTTAATGACAGTTGTCATAAACATTCATAAAACCTCCTTCATATTCATGACACGTGTCATGTCAAGATTATGAAGGTGTCATGTCAGTCTTATGCACACCCCTTCAAGTAAAGTGTTACCAAAAATTTTGTAGGCTGCATCTGGTTAATGTGTGTTTTATGCATTTTTTTGCTAAAAAAGAGAAATTTTTGGATAATGACTGTTAAACCATTTAAGTGAACTTAAAAGTCTTTCTGCTTTCTTTTTATTCTCACATAATAAAATTATTTAAAATAATATAAATAGTTGTTCATTTATTTATTAATTTGTATTTATTATATTCAGTTAGATAATGATGTTTTTTATTTGTTTTTGACAAGGGTGCGCCAGGAAATCCAGGGCCTAGTGGCCTGAAAGGAGATACTGGACCTCAAGGTGTTACTGGATTCCCAGGTTAGTTATCTTGCTATAACCATTAAAGCAATTGTTTACCCACAAATTTGGCTGTCGTTATTTACTCTAAAAGTGGCGCATCAAGCACAGTGACATATCGACACCAAGTGCCTTTGCTTCTTGCATGTTTTATAACTGAAAGTGAGTGCGCCAGTTCTAATCTGCTGTATGGAGAATTACACTTGATTCTGCATGAATCCAACTTTAAATTCAAATCTGTTTATTATACAAAATTGTACAATACACTCTACCATTCAAAAGTTTGAGGTCAGTGAGATTTCTTTTTAAAGATATTAATAGTTGCATGCATTCATTTGATATTTGAGAAGACTGGAGGAATGACTGCTGAAAATTCAGATTTGCCATCACAGAAATAAATTACATTTTAAAATATATAAAAATAAAAACAGTTAAAGTGTAATAATAGTTCACAATATTACTGTTTTTATTGTATGTTTGATCAAAACAAAACATAAATCTTACCATCCCCAAACTTTTGAATGGTAGTGAATGTAGTATTAATAATTCTGCTTTTGTGTTTCAAAAAAAGAAATAACAGCATACAGGTACATGTTTGGAACACCAGAGTGACTAAATAAAAAAAATGTGTGTATGTTAAAGCTTGTTTTGAAGCCTTATTTATAAAAGTGTCTTTTTCACGTAACCTCTGCCTGTTATAGGACCTAAAGGACAGCCTGGCCCTGCTGGAGCTGACGGCTCCCCAGGACAACGTGGTGATACTGGAAGCCAAGGTATGTCATTTTGAAACATTTTCCCTTTACAAATCCGAAATGCATCCTCTAATACTCTTTTGATCACAGGACCCCCTGGTGATCCAGGCTTTGCTCCAGGGCCTATTTTATTGAAGGGTGATCCTGGTCCACCTGGACAAAGAGGAACGCCAGGCAACAGAGGCCCAGTAGGACCCCCGGGATTACAGGGTCTTCCAGGTTAGTGGTTACACTGAGACTAAACAGTACAGACCTGCAAAGGCTGGTCAAGAGTTTAGGACCTGGTCTGGTCTTCTTCCTCCTCATGTCTGATGTCACTTCATCCTCTAGGTTCACCTGGCAACCCTGGAGACCCAGGTCAAATGGGACCTCCAGGATTTACCGGCACACCTGGAAGGAAGGGAGATACAGGACCAGCTGGACAACCAGGTAATGTTAGGGTCCAAGACATGGCCTGGTGGGTAGAAATGTTGCACAAGACCTCCCAGAGTTCAAATCCAGCCCGGGTCATTTGGTTAATCTTTGAAACACAAATGAAGATATCTTAAATGAATTCTGTCCCTTCGTTGAAAGTCCAGCTAACCAAAACTTAGAAGATCCAAAAAGCTCATAAAGGCATGATAAATCTGAATCGAATCTGAAGCAATTTAGTTTGATTAAACCACTTGATTCATTTATATTAGTTTTATGATGCCTTTATGACCTTTTTGGATCTTCTTTGTTTTGTTTACCTGGATTTTCAATGGAGGGACAGAAACATTTCAGGTTTAATTAAAAATATCTTAATTTGTGTTTAAAAGATTAACCAAAGTCCTATGGGTTTAAAGTGACTGTATGAATATGAACAAATGATGACAGAATTTTAATTTTTGTGCAAACTATCCCTTTATGGATCGTCCTTAATTTTGTGGCTCCGAGATTTTCACAAACCACAGGAACAGGAGGCTTATAGACAGGGTTGCCAGTTTTTCACTACAAAACCTGCCCAATTGCTACTAAAAACTGGTAAAAAATTGCATTTCAGGGGCTAAATATCATGTTATTTGGGGTTGCTTCAACCTGCGGACATGAAAAACAACCTGCGGCAAGTGTTAAAGTACCCCACTTGGCAACACCGCTTATAAACAGTGCCTGAATTTTCTCCAGTTCCACGTACCAGCCTCACAATAACCATGATGTCATTTTTTAAAGGTCCGCGTGGTTACCCCGGCCCTCCTGGTCCAGATGGGATTCAGGGCCCTCCTGGTATCCCAGGATCACCACAGTCAGCACACGGTTTTCTGATCACTCGCCACAGTCAGACCATAGATGTGCCATCGTGTCCAGATGGCACATCCATTATCTACGATGGCTACTCTTTACTCTATGTGCAAGGCAACGAGAGGGCGCACGGACAGGACCTGGGTGAGTAGCCCTAAAACAAATAGAGCACACGCGTGTATCATGTTTTTTCTCACATCACTTATATTATGACTATTGTGCCATTTTCTCCATTCAAAAAACATCAGGTACGGCTGGTAGTTGTCTACGTCGTTTCAGCACAATGCCTTTCATGTTCTGTAACATCAACAATGTTTGCAACTTCGCATCCCGAAATGACTACTCCTATTGGCTGTCCACACCACACCCCATGTCAATGAACATGGCGCCCATCACTGGAGTGGACATCAAACCTTACATCAGTCGGTAAGAGACGGTCACTCTAACAGATGATGATTAGGAGTGGGACCTGAATCCATTGCATTTCCTGAATCATTTTGTGTGTGTGTGTGTGTGTGTGTGTGTGTGTGTGAGTGTGTGTCCTGGTATTCCCTACGTTAAGGGGACCAAATGTCCCCACAAGTATAGTAATACCAATAAATTATCATACAGAATGGCAACGCAATCATTACAGAATGATGTTTTTTGAAAATTTAAAAATGCAGAAAGTTTTCTGTGATGGGTTTAGGGGTATGGGTAGTGTAAGGGGATAGGATATACAGTTTGTACAGTATAAAAACCATTATGTCTGTGGAAAGTCCCCATAAAACATGGAAACCCAACATGTGTATGTGTGTGTAGGTGTTCTGTGTGTGAAGCTCCAGCCATGGTGATTGCTATACATAGCCAGACCATTCAGGTGCCATCCTGCCCGCGGAACTGGGATACCCTCTGGATTGGTTACTCCTTCATGATGGTATGTACATTATCACAGAAATTGCGTTTCCATTACCCTTTAAGTTGCGAATTGAAAAAATGCCCAATGGAAACAAAAACGTCAATTTCACACAAAAAATCCCATAAATCGCAAAAAAGTTTTTATGCTCGCATGAGGTGGTTTTTCAGCCAATTCGGAAAATGAATATTTTGCAGAACTACAATGGAAACAGTTTTTTCGCATTTACAGGTCACCTGCCGTATGTAAATTCGATCATTCTTTAAAGATAGCGCAGTATGTTTGGACAGATGACGAGAGTTCTTCATTAAACTCAAAAGAATTATGGGACTTCTGGATTCTAAACAACAAAGAAATGCCATATTTTGAGAAACACCCAGAAGCACCTCATACGTGGCCTCTCCCAAATATAAGGGGCTTTCCTTGCCATAAATGCTTGGATAACATGCCTACATCTCCTTTGATTAAAAATAATGGCTAGTGCAGTGGCTGGGATATATACGTAAACCTACCAACATCCGTTGCCATGATTTTTTGAATTACTTATCACGAGAGGAAAAAAAGACGTTTTCGTCGTATAACATCGGTTAATGTACACGTTGTCATTTCGCAATAATTTTTATCGATATTTAGAAAATATCGCAAAAGTTTTGAATCTGTAATGGAAACGCGGCTAGTAATATTTGAAAAAATTGTGTCTGCCTAATCAAAGTCTAACCAACATGCAAGAAGCCATTTTGTCATGTGATAAGAGAACCATTAACTTTTAGACCAGAAGTTCTCAACCTTTTTGACCCCCTTGTCCACAACAATATTCAAGATACACAATATACAAACAATATAAGTCCCCTATGTAGGCTTTCCTCTGGAAAATCTACTATAATCACATTTGTTTTTATATAAGAGTGTCCATATATTAAAATAACTAAACTAATTCAAATAAAAGTGCTGTTCTTCAGGGTTCCCACTCTTTTTAACCAATGAAATTGCCTGACTTTTCCAGTCATTTATGATTACTTGATAAGGATTAAAGATAAAAGTCGTGGGCACAGTTATTTTATGTTTCCCTTTCGGACGTACATTTTTTGGGAGCAGACTATTTAATTAATGAATAATGAATTATTTACCTCTACAATAAACAAGCCTTAACCCATTTTGCGCACGTGTTGTTAGTATCATCAGCTCTGCTTGTTTGTGACGCTACATGAATTTTGAGCTGCCCTTGATGGATTGCGCTGGTCATTATGGAAACGACCTGGAAATTGAATCATCTGGCTGCATCTGTGTTCTTTAATGTGCGTATTGTCAGTAAATCACCTGCAGGACTTTTATTGGATTGCGGTCTCACGCTAAATTTCCCTGTTTAGTAAATATGGCCATAAGTTCTGTACAGTGTGTGTAATTTAGCATAGTACTTTTTACCAGGTAACACCATTTGATAAGTCTTTAGTCAGAGGTTTTTTTTTTTAAATGAAAACTGGATGAATACAAAGACGCTTTTTTAAAAGATTCCTCATTGTTAACGTCCTTATTCACCTTTGACTCGGATTGATTTTTTCTGTTTCTCTGTGTAACAGCACACCAGTGCAGGTGCTGAGGGCTCAGGTCAGGCTCTCGCCTCTCCCGGCTCCTGTCTGGAGGAGTTCCGATCCTCTCCGTTCATCGAGTGCCACGGTCGAGGCACCTGCAATTATTACAGCAACTCGTACAGCTTCTGGCTCGCCACTGTGGACGTGAATGAAATGTTCAGGTAAAATTTCATTTTCAAAAGTACAACAATTCTTAAAAACATTCATGGCGACGTTCTTGAAAAACTGGATTTTTCTTTCTTTGCCCAAACAGAAAGCCAGAGTCAGAAACACTGAAAGCTGGAAACTTGGAGACCCGTGTGAGCCGCTGTATTGTGTGTATGAAGAGGACGTAACGTAATGACATTTGTGCAGTCTGTTGTTGTTGAGGATCAGCCATCACCTACAACGACTGCGGCCATCATGCTGATCACCAGTGGTGTTTCATTGGTGCGGTATCTTCACGTTTAACTCTATGGTGCTACTGTGCGACACAGCAAAAGAAACTGAACAGAATGATTTATTAGTCTTTTTTTTTTTTTTCAAAGAAGTACCTCAAAAGAAAAATACAGATCAAGCAAAGTGCCATGGCAGTTGTGACACAATGTGCATTAGATATTTTTTAAGAGATTTTCTAGAGATTCTTTTCATATAATATTTTCCTATGAAAATTTTGATGTTGGTACACAAATGGTACATTTTTTGGGAGAAATGCTCTCTCGCTTATTCTTTCGAGTGGAATTGTCTCCATGTTACCAAATCGGCACTTTGATCATCAAAGAGACGAAATGCACTGAAGCGTTACATTAATGGGACTGCTTTTTTAAGGCTATCATTTTTCTCCAATCACTTTTTCTTCTTTGTTGGTGGTACTAACACTGCTGTATCAGGACTTTTTTTTTTAGCAATGTGTCATTTATCTCTTTTTGTAAGTAATAAAATGTGTATATTGTGTAAAACACCTTTTTAGTATAAAAAAAAAAAAAAACAGATCTTTTAATGAATTTCTGGGTTCTTTGTCAGATGTTCATTCACTCATTCACTCACTCTTTATTCACATATTAGCTCCACATTCATTTACACTGACATTTGTACAAAGAACGTTCTTTAAATGAAACAGTATTTTATAAATATATATATTAAAAAGAAAGTATATATCCAGAAACTTGATTTGGCTGTAGGAGGGGTATTTTTTTTTTTTTTTTTTTTTTTCATTCAGTAGTTATCAAGTAAGGGTCAGTGCATTCTTCACACCACATAAGCGTAAATGTAATTGTTTTTACAGATCTCTCTTCCATTCTGATTTCATTTAACAAGCAAGGAAACTTCTGTGAAAACCCATCAAATACTAGTGTTATGAATTTGTAAACCATCTTATTTGTGTTATATTACGCCACAGTGTGGTGCATCACTGTTTTAGATTAGATGAACCACTGTCTGTCAAAAACATTTGAACATAAACCACATTTTGGCGTATTATATTATAGATATTTGTAGTTATAATTTGCTGACCGACAGTGATTTATCTAATCTAAAACAGTGAAGATCTTTTTGCAAGTCATCATGGGGTGCAACAATGTGTATTTCAAAATCATTTCCTCCTTTTATGTTTAGTATCCAAAAGTTGTTATAAACTTAAATGACTGAAATAAAAGAAACAAAAAGGTGAACTTTTTTAGAGTGAAATTCTTGTTGTTGTTTTTTCTGTTTAGCTCAGACAGTATTAGTATGGTATACTATTTTGAGATATGTTGTCAGTTTCCTTATCTAAAGCATTGAGCCTTGCTGTATGGGGGGAAAATATACAGTTTTATGATGGTGGACCACTAGAGGGAGAACTGAATCACAGGGACTGTAGGGATGTACCAAACAGTTGTCTTTACTCTAACAGACATCTATGTCAATATATAGTTATTTCCATTAGATGGATATACAGCTCAACAAGACTTTGTAGATTTGCAGCCACTGTGCTTTTGTGTAGTAATGCATGATGAAAGAGGTGTAAAGAGTACATAAAAACCATATTTGAGTAAAAATACTGATACCTTGCATCGAAAATGACTCTACTACAAGTTACAAGTAACCAATTCCAATACAACTCGAGTAAAAGACTTAAGAGTATCTGATTTTAACACTTAAGTATTTTACTCATGCTGAATGTAGGCTCAGAGATGCACTAGTTATTGAGACTGCCAGTGAAAATAAGAAACAATTGATTTGTTAGATGAGAAATCAAGTTTATTTTCTAAAATCAAAATAAAACTGAACACCTCAATGTTGCAATAAATCAAGGTCGACACAACAACCTTTTAAACATCTACAAACTCTCAAGACTCAGTTAAGCTCAAGTGGCCATAACTAAACTTACGTCCTTCAAAACGGTCTTGTCAATGTAGTGGAAAAATAAAACAATGTTAAGTAAAACTTATCTGTATGTGCTGGTTTGAGCCTCATCACCAGCTGCAGTCAATTCCTCATAGAATAAATCAAACACCTGCGATCAGCAACTACCTGCTAATGCACTCACATTCACGTAAAGTATCCTTGTTGACATGTTTTGGGGGAGTGAAGGCAAAATGCACAAGATATAGTACCTCCAATGCCCTTAGATGGCGATATCGCTTCTTTATATCAGAAACAAACGGCTGCAGAAGAAGTTAACTACCATGAAAAATGTAATTTGTAATTGCATTACTCATCGCAAATGTAGTGGAGTAAAAAGTACATTTACTTGCTCAAAAATGTAGTCAAGAAGAGAGTAAAAGTTGCCAATATCTTTGATACTCAGTACAACTACAAAGTAGCCAAAAAAATACTTAAGTACCGTAACTAATTACATTTACTCAAGTACTTTACACCTCTGCATGATGATTCAATCACAACATGGTTAAATGGATGTAAACTTCACTAATATAAATACGGTCTCAATTCTTATCCAATTCTAACAATGTGCTTGTTATCCAGGATTGTTAATGACTAAGCTTTGAGCTTAGGAGTTGTTATTAGGACCTAAAAATTCATTTGACAAACATAAATGTTGATATTTGGCAACAGCTAAGCTCTCAATAGGATCAGTGAACAGATGACAGTAACCCTATTGCCACAGGGATAATGGTCTTTGTTCCAGCCAACAACAGGATCAAGGGCCAAGGTCACGCCAAGCTCTTTACAAAAACTACTTAAGTTGTGTTCCTAGAAATAAGCACAAAAAAAGGGTTATACTGTATATACAGCCAAACCAAAATGTATTCAGACACCTTGAACATTTCATTCATTAATACAGTTTATTCACTATAGTTTAAAAAAAAATGGTAATAAAATATGACAAGATCTCAGAGTTTGACTGTATATTATTTGTTTTTAACACTGATGGACAATAATAGACAGGTGCTTAATGGCTGACTGTGTCATAAATGTGTATCCAAAATATACAGTAGGTCTATAACATCTGAAATATACATGACATAAGTTAGACACAACCGTAGAGTCTGACTTTGGATTAACTTTGTTTATTTGTGTCTATGGAATGATACGTTAAAGCTGTATTTCCAGGTAATTCACCCTTTAGGGGCATATCAGATGACCTGCCTGATTTACAAACTCTCCTTTACCTTAATGAGCTTTAAAAAGGAATCACTGCTCATGTTTGTTATGAAACATGAGCACCTAGTGGCAAATACTACATCCCTTGAGTGTTGGATACTCTGACCGCAGTAGTATTTGACGTAAACCTTTACATGTTGCCTCTGAGCTCATGATCCACATGCAGTCTGAGCCTTAATACAACCTACATTTGTGCACATACTGTAAATGCTACTGAAATGAAATGAGCTTGAATGGAGAAACCTCAGCTCCTAATGACGCACAAACGTCTGTCAGGGGAGGATTCCCCTTCTGCGGTCTGCAGTGGTGCAGCCAAGACTACATTTCAGCGAAGGTTGTTAGAAATGCTTTGGGAAATTGCACTGACTCACTCTTCTAAAACGGATCTGTCATTCAAACGAAATTCAGCGACATCACATGAGCAGGAGTGCTGTTGCTCCTAATATCAGCACCAAAGCTGTAGCTATACAAGGTTGCAGAAGTAACTTACATTTTAAACACAATATTACAGACTACTCTGACTTTTTAGTCCACCGATGAAAATAGTTCAGAACGTAGTTATGAACATTCATAGTAAGTCCAAAATCGCATACTTTCTGAGGAGGTACTTCTTTTGAGTAAGTATTTAAAGGGTTAGTTCACCCAAAAATGAAAATAATGTCATTTATTTTGTTCTAGACCTGTAAGACCTCCGTTCATCTTCGGAACACAAATTAAGATATTTTTGAAGAAATCCAGTGGCTCAGTGAGGCCTCTATAGCCAGCAACCTTAAAGTCCCACTGAAATCAACATTTAAGTTTTTTAGCTTTTAGTATGAATATGTTAGCCTTAATGTTATGAATAGGCCGGTGTGTTCCAAAACAATGACAAAATTCACATTTAGGAGATACAAGCATTCAAAACGTACAGTCTCTCACTTCCGCTAAAATGAATCACGGATTTTCATGACATCACATCGCACTTCAGCTTCTCGACAAATCTTCTGTCCAATCAAATGCTCTCTAGAATCTTAAGTCCCGCCTCCTCCTACCCTCGAAATCAGTCATTTGCTCACACATTTACTAGCTTCTACATGGTGAATGGCACATAGTGCACTATATAGAGAATAGGGAACGATTCAGACAGTGTAAATATGCTTTCCATTGACACGAATGAAGTCCGTTTGAACCGCCGCAGCGTGAGCAGTCTGCTCTGGTCCAGAGCGGATCATATCCGCGAGACGCCACAGACCACAAAAGGTATCGGAACCATTTAAATTCTGCACAGAATGCTGTATTTTAAAGTGATATAGAGGAGATTAGGAGGATAAACTGTTAGATATCAAAAAGAAACAGAGGTTTTACTGAGTTTAATGGCTCTAGCCGAGCTGTGATATAAGCAAAATGCTATTGGCTATTTTAAAAAAAGGGGCGTAGCTGTTTGATACATCGCCCTGTCTTCCTGTTTCAGTTGAAATTACATCAACACATTGAATAATGCTGTGCGTTCCAAGACACTTCAGCGGGCCTTTAATATTATAAAGCGATGAGAATACTTTTTGTGTGCCAAAAAAAAAAAAACGACTTTTCAACAATATCTACTGATGGACAATTTTTCGAAACTTTTGTTTCGAATCAGTGGTTCGGAGTGCCAAAGTCACGTGATTTTAGCAGTTTGGCAGTTTGACATGCGATCCGAACCACTGATTTGAAATAAAAGTTTCAAAGCAGTGTTTTGAAGTTGGCCATCAGTAGATATTGTTGAAAATTATTTTGTTTTTTTTGGCACACAAAAAGTATTATTGTCGCTTTATAATATTAAGAGAGAACCACTGAAATGACATGAACTGTTTCAAATATGTTTTTAGTACCTTTCTGGGCACTGAAAGTGTAAATTAACTTGCTGGCTATGAAGGCCTCACTGAGCCATCGGATTTCATCAAAAATATCTTAATTTGAAGATGAACGAAGGTCTTGCGGGTGTGGAACGAAATGAGGGTGAGTACATAATGACATTATTTTCATTTTTGAGTGAACTAACCCTTTAATTAGTGATTTTAAAAAGTACAATCTATATAAAGTGCAATCTATATATATTTTGCCTACTGTGGTATATAGTAAAGAATACTTGGATGCATCTGTGATGTTTTTTTTTTCTTTTTCAATTAGTGTTTTTGAACAAATCGATTGAGTCTATGATTCAATGACTCACTAATAAAGACAATGGCTGTGTGCGAAATCGCATGAGTAACTTATTTTGTATAAGTAATTATTTTGCCATTGCTAAAAAAGCATCTTATATGTAGTATGAATGTGTGTCACCTAAATTTAATCTGTACATACAACTTTTGGCACTGTAATGTGACCTACCAGCATCACTTGCGTCACTTCAATTCCATTCACAAATCATCCCCCATGGCCTCATGGGAGAGTAAAGTGTTCTTCATATGCACACTTCAGAATCTTGCCAGAAGTATTAATTCATACTCTTTAGTTTTTTATGAACACTGTCTCACAAACTTTGTTACACCTACTATATAGTAGGGAAGTATGCGATTTCATATGCAGCTTATCACTTCTCGCCACCTATCGACAGTATGTCTTGAAGCTAAACTTGCAGGAACTTAAAAATTTCCCTTTCTTTATTTTCAGCTAGCCTTTTGTTAGCAAGCATAAAAATAATAAGTTTAAAAAATCTAGCTCTTTTGATGAGCTAGAACAAGATATACTTGATAAAGTACTGCATTAGACATTAATGAAGGGGGACCGGATTGTACATGATGACAACATTAGGTTTAACCATGATATTTGGACCTGGTATTTCATGATCATCAAATAGTATCATTGTGTGCTGCTGGCAATGAATGTGTACGGTGCCAGTCACAGTGGATAGTGGATTGATCCTGTACATTAGCAAGCAGTGTCAAAACGCTTACATGTAAATACTGAGAATCCAATTAAGGGCGTAATTATGGTGAAAGAACAGTGGATGACATAGCCACTGTGTTATAAGGACAGCATCACTCCCTAGACTTAGACCTCCCTAAGACTCGGACACTCCCTAGAGTTTAGATTGTGTGTGGGTGGATTTCTGCAGTGGTTTGAGCTCCTTAAGGAGATAATAGTTTCCAAGTTTAAGGGTCTTGCTACATGCTCATAGGTAAATAAGCTTTGAGTTTCTGGGAAAGTAGTCGACTCCAACTGAAAAGTTCACTTGCAATGGTCAGTCATCCGATTTAATTTCCGCAAGCTACTTACTGACACTGCTTACTGGCATGAGTATATGAATACCCCTAGGGGGTTACGTTGAGCACCTAGTGACTCATACATGTGTGTGCTTGTCTATATTAATCAGAAGCAGAGTGAAGTCCATGAAGTTAAACTAAAGTTCAGAAAATGTAGAAAAACTCCAGTGCATTTTTTTTTTCTGCATCAGCTACCATTTTCACAATGGACAATGTCCAACAGTTTATTCGCCAGTTTTTGAGTCTGATTATTTCTTATATTGATTGACCTAATTTTTTAATGGACTTATACTAAGGTTCCTTTTCGTTTTTAAATTTGGCCTGCAGGAAATATCACAATATTGAATGTTACTATTATGTCCAGGAACCAGTTGAGATCATGAGCCGATTGTGAGCAACCCAAAACATGTACTTTCATAAAACATGTTTAAAAATGTCAAGATGTAAACAGACCATATTTCTTTTTAAAACATTAATAACTTTTTTTATTGAAGAACAGAACAGAATTAGAATTAGATACAGAATTAAAATATTCTGGAAACACAAAATGAATCATGGTTAATTAATTTAATATATCAATACCTCCAATTTTTGTTAACAAAAAAGGTTTGAAAACAAGCTCATAATTACAGAAGGAATATCTTAGCATATACTGGGGGCTTCAAATGAGCCACCACACTCATTTAAATATACCAAATTACACAAGGTGAGGGGGAAAAAAATTCTAAAAATTATTTTGGGGTTAAGGAAACAACAGTTAAGGAATATATATATATATATATATATATATATATATATATATATATATATATATATATATATATATATATATATATATATATATATATATATATATATATTTTTTTTTTTTTTTTTTTTTTTTTTTACCCTTAACTGTTGTTTCCTTTTCCGAAAGACTGTGTCATTACATGGATGATCCATGACTGGTTTTGTCCTGAGCATTAAAGTGTTAGTTCACCCAAAAATGAAAATTCTGTCATCATTTACTCACCCTCATGTCATTCCAAACCCGAAAGACTTTTTGTTCATCTTTGGAACACAAATGAAGATCTTTTTGATGAAATATAAGAGATTTCTGTCACTCCGTAGCTGCACAACTGACACTTTGACGCTTCAGAAAGTTCCTAAAGAGACTGTAAAACTAATCCATATGAATTGAGTGGTTTAGTCCATTTTTTCTGAGGAGACTCGATCACTTTTCATGATGAACAGATTGAATTTAGGCTTTTATTCACATATAAACATTGACCCTTAACATAAACAGAAGCTAAATCGAACCTGCTTCACGAGCAAGAACAACCCTCTTCCGGAAGTTCAAACGTGCTGGATAACACACGAGAACAAATTTGATTGGTTCTCACACGTCATGCAAACATACTTGAGCTTCTGCTTTCCACAACTGATGTGTGAGTTGATGAATGTTTATATGTGAATAAAAGCCTAAATTCAATCTGTTCATCATAAAAAGTGATTGTGACGAGCAGGGCGGGCGAGAGCCGTGAGGGAACGGCGCGAAGCCGGTGACGCGAGTGATAATGAGCATCACCTACGAGGCGCGCCGGCCTCGAGTCTCTCACGGAGGAGCTCCGGAGGCATAAAAGGAGGAGCGACGACATTGGAAGACGAGAGAGGACCAGGCCTGGACTTTATTTTATGTTTTATTATGTTTGTGTGGCCGGCAGAAGTCCGCGAGGGTCTGCCGGCATTACTTTCGTTTTGTATTTGTTTATTTTATTTTAAAGTTTTATTGAATGTTCGCCGGTTCCCGCCTCCTTCTTCCCGTAGCCTACATACAAACTGTGTTACAGTGATCATATAAAGTGATCGAGTCTCTTCAGAAAATTTGGAATAAACCACTCAATTCATATGGATTAGTTTTACAACCTCTTTTTAAAGTGTCAAAGTGTCAGTTGCGTAGCAGTCTATGGAGGGACAGAAATCTCTCAGATTTCATCAAAAATAATTTCATTTGTGTTCTGAAAATGAATGAAAGTCATACAGGTTTGGAATGACATGTGGGTGAGTAAATGATGACAGAATTTTCATTTTTGGGTGAACTAACCCTTTAAGCTGCCTACTGTTCTTCAGAAAAATCCTCCAGTTCCTGCGCATTCTTTGGTTTTCCAGCATCCTCTGCATGTTTGAACCCTTTCCAACAGTGATTGCATGATTTTGAGATCCTTCTTTTCACACTGGTGACAACTCAGGGACTCGTACACAACTATTACTAATGGTGAAAAAACATTCACTGATGCTCCAGTAGGAAACACAATGCATTAAAAATCAGGGGGTGTAAACATTTGCACAGGATGAATGGTGGGGGGTAAATTGTTTTTATTTTGGCAGTACTAAAAAAAAAAAAAAACATCTTTTAATAAATTAAGAACAATTTCCACCAATAAGCCTGTTCAAAAATGTACACCCACTGGCTCTTGTGGTGTGTTGCCTCGAGCATCAGTGAATGTTTGCAGATTTTGATCATCCAGGTGACAAAACAGTATTAAGAATCAGAATTAAGAATCAAGCATATTTTGAGTAGGATCTTTTGTGTAAATTTAAGTTATTTTGTTTACTATATAAACATCTATTATGTGAAATAGCTTATTTTAAATTAGCAATAGCCTACTAAATAAAAACATTTTTCATAATCTATTCTTTTTAAATTAACATTTTGCAGATTCCTCAAGGCTGACTTCAACTCTACATATATTTAAAGTTTCTTTCAAATTACTTTTGGTGCAATGAACAATCTTAAGTAGTTTCTTTTTCTTGACAGATAAAGTATTATCTGTGGTATTAATCTGTATCTGTATTATCTGTATTTTTTTGCAAAAAAACTGCTTTTGAATTAAACTACAACCTTTGAATCATGAATCAAATCAAGTCTGACCAACCACTGCAACATAATTCTGCCCCACCAAGTTTTCAAAATTATTTATTATTGCATCATCTTATAATATTAAATCATATCAGACTCCGGAGTGTTTATTCTTCACTAATAATTCTATCAAATATGTCATGTAATGTTTACACTGAAGTTGTAGTGAGACAGAAGGGTCACTGTTTGTTCCAAAGTAAACATCAAAGTTCAACTACGGTGGACATCTTTTTCATTCACAGACATACAAACAGAAAACAAACGGAACTGAAATGTGTCACAGGAACTTTTTTTATTGTAATAGCTCTATTGAAAGCAAAAAAAAAAAAGATAAATACAAACACTAAGCAATGCTCAAATGATTTGCCTGCTTTCACTCTCTTTTTCCCACCAGAGGAAAAAGGAAATGTCTCTCAACTGCAGGGAAAAAAAAAAAAAAAAAAAAATTCAAAGCATCAATATGTACACATGGACACAACCATAAAAAGATTTTCCTTTTTTGTATTTTCTCAGACTCAACACCTGAACTTTGTCGTCCTTCAAGCATAGACTTCAAAAACAACAGCGAACAGAACACAAATGTTCCAAAGCATACTAATGAGGATTGACAAATACACAAAAACTGACAAGGTGATGCACAAACTCACCCATCTCTTTGATTTTCAAATGATGCCAAATCAAAGAATTGCCTTTCAAAAAACATTCCAAAAGAAAAGATCTGAACTATTAAAACAAAATAAAAATAAAAAATCAGGGGGAAAAACATATTAATGCTGTACCACTGCACATCTGTACTAATCAATGAAAATCATGGCAAAAAGCAGTCAGCTTGATCACATACAATAGCAAAAGTCTGATATCAAATACACTTATGTAGAGTTTAAGAATTTGGCTGATTTAAAGCTTTTATGTTTCAGTGTAACTCTTAGAGATCATTTTCACAGCTACAAATATTATGCTAATATTAGCCAGAAAAAGACTAACCTGTACCCTTTTTATGTCTCATTTACCACACTGAGGCAATTTTGGGGTTTAGATATAGTTTTGGACACTGGGTAAAACCTTGTTTTCACAGAACCACAGCTGAGTTTTAATGGCCAATATGTGCTAGTTAAGACTTGCTTTGGTAATTCCATGAGGAATGGATCCTTTTACCAGACAACAAAGTTCACTTTCGTACCACTGACAGAATAACAATGAAGACCATACCATACATTGTTTTTGCATTTTTTTTTTCTTTGTCACAAGTTTCACATTTCATTTTGTCTTTTAAAAACAATGTGCAGTAACAAGGAAATGTAAAAACAATACAAAAAGGAAGGCTGTTAAACTTATGCAACCAAGACAAATGAACCCAAAGTTGCAGATTGAGTAGTGTGCATATCACTCCTTTGAAAAAATATACTTAGAGAACAATGCAAAAATCAGTCATGGAGCACAGTTCGATAAACTGTACCGCTTCTCCACTTCCTGAAAGAACGACCTGATCAAAGCAGGACATACCGCAGTACTGAGAGAAGAGAATCATGGAACAAAGAGCAGCTGATTGGTAATACTAAAATATTAAATATAATTAATTATAAATAAAATATGAATGAAATGTTGTGGCTGTTTTTATGTTGTTGATTGCCAGGAGCATGCATAAAGATTTATACAGACAAAATTGGGCTTTCGTACCTTCGTATTGTGCCGTTTGTTCACTACATTGCAGAAGTTACAATTTATTTACTGTGGGTACCAAAACATATCTAATTTATATTTATTTGAAGGATATAAATCAACTCTGTGCTTATCTGAGTGGCATTTTAGCAACTGCAGCAGATTAAATCAGGGGAGTCCCAGAATAGACCCTTCCTCTTTTCCTGCACCTCCTCTCTTTCTCTCTCTCTCTCCAACACACTTGGCAAAGAGGAGACGATGCTGGTTAAAAAAAAAATAAAAAAAAGCCTAAGTTTGGGTTGCGCCACATACCAAGAAGGCACAGCAAAAAACACCTGGGGCCCAGCACAGGGCAAGCAGACTGAAACTTAACTAGCCTGACACTCACAGATACTGAAGAACAGTGTTGATGGTAAAAAAAAAAAAAAGAGGAGGTTTCTACAGTCCAAAATTGAAGATGTGTGTGTAACATTAAGTGAGGACCTAACAGAGACAGACATTTGTTTAAAAAAAAAAAAAAAAAAAAAAAAACTACTGCTGTACAGTCACATCCCATCTGCAGTCTGTATTGTACCAATATATGTTCTCTCTGTTAAGCAAACGGTAAACATAAACACTAAAATCTGTAATTGCACCTGAAATCTTTATGGGAAATAAATACAATTTGTACATACGCGTGATGCTTGTAAACAGCATGCGCCTAACCAAACCAGACTTGTGGATCATGACTTCATAAGATGAACCTCCCTTTTTATGCAGCGAATAAAACATTGTATTACAAATCACAAAAGCACTGAACTCGTACAAGACAGAACGTATGGATGCGCTCTGAGACAGCACATGAACAAATAATAATAAAAAAAGTCCATTAAAGCAAAACTCAGGATCCTTTTGCTGTGCCACAGGGTTGTGTGCTAGGGCTCTCACGTCATCCGGCATCTCTGCAGGAGCTCGATTAGACAGTCCTTAGTCTGTAGTGAGAGAAAGAGAGTAAGGGTTAACCCATGAACCATGTGAAGATGGGATACCATCACTACCCTTCAATTAATCTTATCACTCAGTGTATTGATGGTTCAGTCACATGCCATATACAGTGTTTAAAGGGTTAGTTCACCCAAATCTTACATTTTTTGTCATTATTTACTCACCCACACGTTGTTCCAAACCCATAAGATATTTTGGTAACACTTTACTTGAAGGGGTGTGCATAAGACTGACATGACATCTTCATAATCATGACATGACACGTGTCATGAATATGAAGGAGGTTTTATGAATGTTTATGACAACTGTCATTAAGTGTCATTCGCTCAATTATGTCATTTTTAATGCAAAGATGACATTGTTTGAGATGTCCGAGTTATGACAACTTGACATAAACCAATACATCATAACCTGTCAGTGTCTTTGTCATGACAACTTGACATCATTTAGCTTTATCGGTTAACATTGCAGTAAACTGTCATGTAGTTGGTTTTGACATGAGGCCATTATAATAGTGTCATAAATATGTATCTTGAGCTCAAGTACAGTGGTACAAATTGAACTTGTCATTAAAATGTCATTAAGTGACAATACTCTGACAAATAATTTTATAACAGCGTCATGACTATTTTTCATTTCATGTTTTTTTTGTTTTTGCTTTTTGTTTTTTTAAGTTTCCACCAACAGAAGGTCAGATAATAGACAATTTCAAATTTCTTAAAAAAGATGACACTGTTATAAAATAATGGTAACACTTTATTTTAGGGTCTTTTAACTAGTTGCTTATTACTATTAGCATTCATATGGCTAAAATATTGGCTGTTTATTAGTACTTATAAAGCACATATTAATGCCTTATTCTGCATGACCATATTCTAGATTCTTAATCCTACCCAATACCTAAACCTAACAATTAACTATAATAAGCAGTAAATTAAGAGAGGGAAAAGTCATAGTTAATCATTTATATATGTGTTCCCTATACTGAAGTGTTACCAAAATAATGTAATGTAATGTTAACCCATAAAGCTAAGTAGTTTTTTAAGTTTGATAATTAATCTGCTATGTCATGTTTATGACAGGTTATGATGTTTTGCTAATGTCACGTTGTCATGATAAAGACACTGACAGGTTATGATGTATTGGTTTATGTCAAGTTGTCGTAACAAAGACACCTCAAACAATGTCATCTTTGCATTAAAAATGACATAATTGAGCGAATGACATTTAATGACAGTTGTCATAAACATGCATAAAACCTCCTTCATATTCATGACACGTGTCATGTCGAGATTATGAATGTGTCATGTCAGTCTTATGCACACCCCTTCAAGTAAAGTGTTACCGATATTTTTCAAAAACAAATGAACGGTCACACCATTGAAAAGTCAATTTCGCTAAAGAGGTTTGTTCTTGCAGATCGAGCAAGTACGGCTGAACTTTCGTTTACCATATTTTCTGTGCTCTTGTGTTCAATGTTTATATGTGAATAAAAGTCAAAATTAAATCTGCTCATCATGTCTCTTTAGAAAACTTTGATTAAACCAATGGTTCTCAAACTTTTTTGGTAACGCCCACATTTAAACCTTTTTTTGAAAATCTGACCAAATAATAAAAACAGAAATATTCTTTAAACTGAAAAATGTTCAATGAAAAACACCTGCAATAGTTTTACTTTGTTATGTTGATGAATCATTGGAAAATATAACAGTAAGAGAATCAGAGTATAACTTTTTAAAAAAAAGTATGAACAATACATAATCAGTGGCTGAAGTGAGCTCTTTTGACAGTCTTCTCGTTCACAATAGCAGCTTGTGATGCCATCTGCTGAAAAGGTGCTTTTCTATGGCGACGAACTTCTGTCAGGCTTGTTCAGACGGTGACAAGTCAACAGTCTGAAGAAGAACGATTCAGTGGAATAGGCGTTCGGTGCCGCTTTATAAAGGCAGGTACTGCAGGCAGCCCCCCTGCAGTACCTGTGCAACCATTTGTCTTGGTTTCAGCCCCACACTTTGAGAACCACTGGATTAAACTTCTTATTTCATATGGATTACTTTTACTGTCTTTATGAACTATTTGAAGTGTTAAAGTTTTAGTGGAATTTTTCAATAAAGGGACAGAAATTGGTCAGATTTCATTAAAAATACCTTCATTTGTAGTTAAAAGATAAATGAAAGACTTGAGGGCGAGTAGAGTATGACAATTTTCATTTGGGGGGAAACTATCCCTTTAAGTAAAAAAAATTAAGTTGTAAGCAAAGATATCTGTAACAAAATTCTACATTTAAATTTACTTGGTAGAACATGTAGGCTACATTCACACAGTCATTGTTTGGGATAAGTCTCCTGTTCATTCACACAACAACGTACAGTAACAGCTTGCATACTGTCTGTATGCACAAATAACCAACGCCCCTTTTTTCAATAAAGAGGCAAAATACCACTTTTCAATTACATGAAAAACATGATTACATTCATCCTCTACCCAGTTTTAACCCATCTAAGGATAACATCACGTGCCCTTCACCTGTCATTGCCCTCTCTATCCCGTTACAGCTCTGGTGAGCAGTGGGGTCGTACAGTGGCCTGCTTTGACCCTGGTGCACACAAACAGTGCCTTTGATAATGGGCTTTGTCTGACCCAACAATGGTGGTGGAGGCACAATGCCACCGCTTTTAGAGCTCTCCACACAGCGGCGTCTGGAGCGGCAGGAATGCCACTGGTCCATTGTTCAAGGGCAGGTCCGATGGGGAACCAAAGGTCCCAGAGTTCCTCTCGACCTTGGCGCCATTATTACACCACTGTGACAACCACACCCTCAGTTTACCAGGAGAGATGCCACTAAAAACCCCATCTACTGGAGTCAGCATTGGTGTTGTCTTCTGTTTATTAGAAATATGAGTCTTCAAGTTTGGCTCAAGAAGTTGCCATCCCTCCTCCTGCCCACACACAAAGAAACCCAAGATCAAGGTTTTAGAAGTTTAAGAATGTCCAGTTTGGGTCAGCCAAGTGTTACATATCTACCACCTTCATATAATCCAATATCTGATCCAGCCAAAGGCTTCCAAAAAAACAAACAAAAAAAATTTCCCTGTCAACATTTTCACTGACCCCACCACAAAGGAATGCTAAAAATTTAAAATACCAATGTATTTTAATATTGGATAAGCTACATACGCTACAGTTTAAAAGTCTGGGCTTGGTAAGATGTTTAAGATTTTTGAAAGAAGTCTTTATGCTCAGAAAGGATTAAGAAAAACTGAATATTTAAAAAAAAAAAAAACATTATGACTAACATGGTGCCCTAGATGGGTTCACACGTTACCCAACACAACCACAATTACCTGCAGAAATCATTTTATTTTAGTATTGTATATCTGTTTTACTTTATTATTGCTGTTATTTTATTGTATATCTTTCTTGTGCGGGATCACTTAGTGATGATGAGTTATTTCTGTGGATGTGAAATTTTGTATTATGTAGAGAGAGCAGAAAGGTGAGAAGGATGGGGAGAAAGAGACAACTAAATACAACAGTAAAAGATACTAAGAAGAGAATAAAGAAATTTGTTGAGACACTAGATACTCGTTTCAATCCATACAAATCAGTCTTGAGTGCATTGCATAAAATTGGATGAAACTGTTACATTCATTGATCTTCTACAGTGGCATCACAGCACAGCAGCAAAGGGGCAAGTGACAGATCGGTCAACTGGCCCTAGGGCAGCGGGCCATCCTTATTGTTGAGCCCTGGATGGCATAAAATGTGAATGACAGCTTTCATTTTCCAATAGTTTTCAGTTCTTCCTGCCTTGGAGCAAACCACAATGTAGTTTTCCAGGGAGCATGGCACTAACAACCTGAAAAATTAAGCCCAAATTATACAAGGGAGTGAGGAAAGTAATAGTCAATGAGGTTTTTGGAGCTGGGAACTAGCTGCATCTTCCACAGATCATCAAACTACCCACCATTGTCACTCTGGTGCCTCCTCAAAAACAAACAAACAACAAACAAACACACAAACAAACAAAAAATCCCCCATCTAAAGACAGAAAAGGAAGCCAACAAGTAGGCATAGTTACCCCTACTCCTGCATACATACAAAACAAACCAAAATGTTTTAACAAACCATTTTTGACCTGCACCTGTCCAATTTAGGTCATTGATGTGTTATATATTAACCACCTTCATGGAATCAATGAGATCTAATTCAGTGATCTGCTGTACTAAAAAGTGAACTGCAGCACAAGACCAATTGCGTCACTGCACGGACACCAAACTCCATGTGCGTCACCACACACATACACACCACAAGCATGTCATAGTGCGATGCCACAGCAGGCCACCGCTATAAGTGGGACAATGACCAAACCACTGCTGCCTCCCTTTTAATTCCTGGCCTATTTTAGAAGTTGTTCTGCCAGCCTACGACAGTGGGATTGCCCCTGACCCCACGGGAGTCTCTTCTTTCACTAGAAGATGAACTTACGAAAGGTGGCACCAACTCGTACAGACGTCATTGGTCCAGTAGAACTGTGTTGGCATGGAGAGGCAATTTGTGTCATTAGGATCACCTTTGGTGTAGCAGGGTGCTCGGTTTCATCATGACGAAAGGAGAATCCACAAAGACGACAGTTTGCTTATCAAGAAGGCAAAAGGGATGCTAAATACGGTCACAGCAAACGTATGTGGACTTGTTTCACTAATAATAATTAGTCATTTTGATAGCAGAGCAACAACAACCTTTAATTAAACAGTCAATAGATTTTAAAATAAAGCCCAAAATGAATAAAATTTAGGAAAAAAGGCTTTGGAGCTAAATATAATTAACACTGTTCTTGAGCAAGTATACATTAGATTAAATTTTTAGTTTAAAAAAAAAAAAAGTTATTTTAAATTTTGATAATATTTCACAATACTGCATACTACTACATTTTTAAACAAATAAATTAAGCCTTGGTGAACATAAGATATTTATTTTAAAAACAAAAAAGTACCAACCACAAACCATATTGTGCATATTGTTAAGTATATCCAATATACTGTGTGTCTCAATGGATCAACTAATAGTGATTGTGCAGAATATTTATTACATTGGTTGTTTGAGAAACTAGAAGAAGAAGCCACATATATTCGAAAAATCTGAAGAAGTGATGGCAAAGAAAACCCTACTTCACCGAAAATCTTTTGCCCTTTAAGTTACATACGGAAGAAGTTGCCTTAAGCCGAGGACACACGGGCTGATTATGAATGTAAATTTGTACTTGTGACTGATCGCGCTCAAACACGTCCAGTCAGAGCCAGTTGCGTTTACAGTCGGTGTTCAAATCCCATGTGTAAGTATTTAAATCTGCTTCAGTCGCAGGAAACAATCACTGTGTGTTGAGCACAGTCTTAAAATGTTTTAGCTAGTCGTTAAATGTGTGCCCGGCTTTAGTATTACACATTTTGGGAAAATTCAAGAAGAGAGCAACATTTCATACTCAGTCTACTCAGTCTTACTATGTCCTACCTGTCCCATCTAAACATCACGTGCCCTTCACCTGTCATTGCCCTCTCTATCCCGTTACGGCTCTGGTGAGCAGTGGGGTCGTACAGTGGCCTGCTTTGACCCTGGTGCACACAAACAGTGCCTTTGATAAAGGGCTTTGTCTGACCCAACAATGGTGGTGGAGGCACAATGCCGCCGCTTTGTGCTCTCCGCAAAGCGGCGTCTGGAGCGGCAGGAATGCCACTGGTTCATTGTTCAAGGGCAGGTCCAATGGGGAACCAAAGGTCCCAGAGTTCCTCCTGACTTTGGTGCATACCCCACAGCAACAACCACACCCTCATCACCACTCCTGCCTAGTGCCTACACACACACACACACACACACACAAGATTAAGGTGGCCATTTTAAGTCTGAGGATGTCCAGTTTGGGTTGGCCAAATGTTAAATATTAGGGCTGGAACTAACGATATTATTTTTCAATCGATTAACCTATTGATTTAAATCCTAAAATGTTTTGTTCATTGAGGAGATTAAAGTAGCGACTTGAATATGTTCATACAGCTTTATGATCAAACAGCTGAAAACACAACTGCATTCTGCAACCGCAACTGACTAAAGCCTGATTTATACTATACTTTATACTTTTAAGAATAGTGTAAAATCCACAAAAGAATCATGTAAAACCCAGTAAACCTTGAGATTATTACTTGTGACTATTGATAGACCGATATTGATTTTTTAGAACCAATACCGATAATTTGTGTTTACGTGCACGATAACCGATATGCAGAACCAAAATTTATTTACTGTTATACTTCTGTTTTTGACACGATTACAACAACACTGAACTGAACAAACCATTTTATTTATAACAATCACTCCCTCCTTGCATAAAAAACAAAACAAATCTTATTTATACACCAATAAATAGAGGGGTCTAAGAAAAGTGCAAAAAATAAAGTGCACTGTTACTAAACTGTTTTTGTTGGAAATTAGTAGTCTTTTATGTTCATTTTAATCTTCATATTACAAAAATACATTTTAATTTCTAAAAAGCATCAGCAGCAACACTAATGTTAATACTTCATTTTAAACTACAGTTTTAATAGATTTATACTATGGATAATGTTAAATAACTGAAAAATATTCTGTGGAATATTGGAAAATAAACAAAACATCAAATTTTATTGCATTTCTCAGCTGGTATGTTATATCAGAATTATTAATAATGTTTTTGTCGTTCTAGATTATAAAAATATCTGCTGACAAAGCGCTGTTTATCTATGCATTTACACAGAACTATACTCAAACTGTGATCGCTCGCTAGATAATTTCCACAGAGTTGTTTACTTGGATATTTATTAGTGAATTAATGGTTATTTAGTAAATGTTTATATAATTACGGTGTTTTAAACAAGTGAATCTTGTTAAAAGTTACATGCGGTGGCCGTGCTGGAGCATCGACCCGCTGAGTGAACAGCAAAATACAGACGACTTCACGAGACGAGCACAGACAACAGAGAGAGAATTAAATTCAGCGCTTTTATTTCCAACATGTTCTCAAAACACCCACAAGATGGAGGCGTTTATCTGTAAATCCGATATTACAAAACCGATATCCGATTATGGTAATATGCTTAAATATCGGGGAAAATATCGGTGAATCGATATATCGGTCGATCTCTACTTGTGACATTAGAACAAAATATATGGATATGAGGACATATGTATACAACTAAATGAAAATTTTCATCAAAAGGGCTTTTCATTTTGTAAATTTAAGAAATTAATTTAGACAAGTGCAAACTGGGTGCTGGTACAGACATATACGCTCGGCCAGATTCGCCTTGAAGTCGCGAATCTTCAGAAGTAGAGCTGCCCGGAAAGTTACAAAACATGCAGTGCAAACCGCCACGTGAAATAGGGTCGAACGCACTCAATGTGCACTACTGCCAATGCCGCGATGACGGATTTTTTCTGCGTGCACCCAAGTGAACTTGCAGACTTGTCGAGTAAAAATCAGCCTTAACTAACCAACGGAAAGCAAAAAGTATCAAACATGACGGTGTCCAAAAAACCATGAAGTTTTACCATGATTAACAGCACATAGTTAAATAAAGGAGTCCAATTGAGTCATGAGTTCATCCACTAGATATTTTAAATAACCAACAATAGCGTTAAATGCTTTGTAATCAGTTCGCAGCGAGAACGTTTGAGTCATGCCTTGCACCCACGGCAGCTCGTAAAAAAAAAAAAAAAAAAAATACAGAACGCTATAAGAACGCAGCCATATTAAGCACAAAATATAGGACTGACAACCGTATTATAGTGCCGTGTAAAAATTCACTGTAACAGTTCAAATACTTGCGCTTCAGTCTCGTCGTTTTGAGGTAGGAGAGTCCTGAGATGTTTTCTTTTATAGATGTTACTGTGGTATTTCATTTCAGTTTTATTCTGTCTCCGTTTAAAAAAAAAATCCCACACTCCCCTGGCTCAATATTTTTGTAATAACAGCTGATTTTCAGCATGTCCAGGAGCCGCCATCATTGGGAAACATAAAACAGCACTACGAATCGACGCATTCCACGCAAATCGACTAATTTACACAAACAATGTGATCAATTACATTGATATGTCATTCCAGCCCTATTATATATTAACCACCCTTCCTGAAATAGGTCTGAGCCAGCCATCTTCTCTAATGGTCCTAAAAACTGAATGACATTAGCATGGGCACCAAACTCCAAAACACCACTCACACATCATAAGCATGTTATAATGCAATGCAAGAGCAGACTGGCACCATAGGGGGAACAATGGTCAAACCACTGCTGCTCCAGCCTATTTAAGGTGCTGTTCTGCCAGCCAATGACAGAGAAGACTTCTTTCACAAGTAGATGAACTTATGAAGGGTGGACGTCAATCGTCCAGTAGGACTGCACTGGCACAGAGAGACGTATCATGTGATTAAGACACTGAAGCACCTCACCTTGACAGGAATGACCCACTAACACCAATCACAGCCATCCTGAATGTGCCAAACACACACACGCACGCTATAACACCTTCTGTGGAAAGTTCTCTAAATGAAAACAGCTAAACTGCTGCAGGGCACTCTGTTTCACCATGACGACCGGCCACAAAATTCATGATATGAGAGGACACTGGGTGGGACTTAAGCTTGTCTAAGCCACCTATCCCAGGAAACAGTCATAAAATATGAGAAAGGCAGATAAATTAACCTAACTGTAAGTTATAAAAGGTGGATGCATCTTTGCAATATGTATCTCTTTATGTAATGTGTAACTGTATTGTCTATTAATGTATATTATTGTTCAAAAGTTTTGGGGTTGGTACTATTTTATAAAGTCTCTTACACTCCCACAAGGGCTGCATTTATTTGATCAAAAAAGCAGTAAAACAGTGACATAAAAGTAATATTGTTTGTAAAGTAAACTGTATTACAATTTTGTTGTGAAATGTTACAAACGCACTGTTTTCTATTTGAAAATGTTAAAAAGTAATTATGACAAAGCTGATTTTACAGCATCGTTACTCCAGTCTTCAGTGTCACATGATCCTTCAGAAATCATTCTAATATGCTGATTTGCTGCTCAAGAAACATTTCTTATCAATAAAAACTAATATTTAGATAATTACATAGTTCAAAAGAACAGCATTTATTTAAAATAGAAGGCTTTTGTGTTGTTATTTTTAGCATTAACGTTAATATTATTATATCATTATTTCCCATTATGATTTTTTGGCCAAATCAGGCATCCATATTAAGTTACAAGTTCAACTTTGTATTTTGCTACACTGATGCTGGACTGAGGTATGTTACACATACACTGACTGAAGCCGAATCTATGTGAAGCGAGTGAGAGAGACACAGATAAATATAGAGAGAATGAGAAAGACACAGACAGGACAGATGAGCTGCTCGCACAAGGGTTTATGATGTGGTTGCTAGGCAGGCTCTGATTCACCTTTGATGTAAACAGAACACACTCGACCAGTGTTTATTGTATAGTAATATCCTATAAGTCATAAAAACAATAATTGAGCAGGAAGAATCTTTGTGACTGTGTGTGTATGCATAAGACTCAAGTTCAGCACACTATGTTCTGGACCAAAACATTCCTGTCATCTCTCAACCCTAATTTGGTCCATAGGTTTTTAAAAAGCTCATGTGATAGCTTGTGTAGTACTCGACAGAACACCTCATCACGCACTCATGCGCTGCAATCCACCACTGCCCTATGCCTCCTAATTTGCCCTGAACACATTAGAATCATTGACAAAATGTTTAAAAGGTCGATATGCAAGGCTTAGGTGTGTTTGTTCATGCATGTGTATATGTGTGTAGTTAAAGGAAATCATCATGGATCTACTAATCATTGTGCACACAAACATGGGGTGAAGGTCTCTTTAGGGAGGGGAAACTTGTTTGCTTGTATATAGGGTCAAAGTTTCAGTCTGTCTCAACGTAGATCAGTAACTTAGTATACCAGTAAACTAATGGGGGTTGAACTCGAAATGCTGAACTCTAAGACTCATCCACGATCACTGACAAACAATATTGGTCCTCAGCAATACGTCACCTCAAAATCATCCCCAAAAACTGCATGCAATTGTGGTCAGGTGAACCCCAAACCAGCCTAATTATATAGGACTTCTTTAAAACCGCTCAGTCTCATTGACCAGTTGATTTTTAAAATATGCTGTATCCCTAGTATGAATAATTGATCTAAATCAGAAGAGTGTACACTTCTGTTCAATAGTTTAGGGTTAAAAGATTATAAAACAATAATAGTGAAATATTATTCAAATTTAAAATAACTTTTAAATTTTAATATATTTTAATATGTAACTTATTCCTGTGATTACTCCAGTCTTCAGTGTCACATAGTTTTCAATGTAATATAATTATCGATGCAATGTTGAAAACAATTGTGCTGCATAATATTTTTGTATATTTTTTTAATATTTTTTAGGATTCTTTGATGGATATAAAGCATTTTGCTGAAATAGAAATCTCTATCATTAGAAATGTCTCTTTTGGTCAATGTAATGTGTCCTTTCTGAATTAAATTATTAAAAGATTGAGTACTTCAAAAAATTACAATAAGGTTCATTTGTTAACTACATTATTTAACATGAACTAATAATGAACTGCACTTATACAGCATTTATTATCTTTGTTAATGTTAATTTCAGCATTTACTAATACATTATTAAAATCTTGTTAACATTAGTTAATGCACTGTTAACTAACATGAACAAACTATGAACAGCTGTATTTTCATTAACTAACGTTAACGAAGATTAGTAAATACAGTAACGAATGTATTGCTCATGGTTAGTTCATGTTAGTTAATACATTAACTAATGTTTAAATAATGAACTTTATTGTAAAGCGTTACCAAAATTCCTTACCTACCTGTAAGGACCTACCTTCTGTTTTATAGAAAACAAAAATAAAGAATTTGTCTGGTTAAAAATCACATTCTGACAAGAGTGTTTCTCTTATGTTTAGGCCGTAGCAAATAAAAAAAAGATGATAAAAAGTAATTTTTATACAATTAAGTCTGCATATAGTTTTTCTCATTCTCTCATATGCTTTGTAAAGTGAATTTGTGTGGTTGAACAGAATTTAACACAGGAAAAAGGATCCTGTTACCTGCAGTCCTCATTTCCTGCAATAAGAGCAATAGTGTTCAGCACATGCCATGGTCGTAAATAAGGTAGGTTCTCAAAATAACGCTGTAAATATAGGCATATGTGATGTACAGAAGAGCATGATGCCTCTTGAGCAGGACTTTAGCCCAGCACAGCTAAGACTGAGATCTCCCTACACAAACCTACACTTTATGCATACATTAAAGTTTTAGACTTTTTTTTTTACATCCAAAAAGTGCTTACAGTAATTAACTCATTAAAAAAAACAAAACAAAAAAAAAACACTGTAAACAAAGAAATATTAGTACTTTAAAAAAAACTTCACTTCCACACTGATAAAAAAAAGAATTTGTGGTGAAGTAAATACTACAAGAATACAAAAAAGGTCTGCACTCTGAAGCACTTTAATCATGGTATACATAAGATAAGATGACAAACGTTTCGGCTCTTTATTTTCATCAGTGTAACAATTTCACTCACTCTCAATAATAATATAGAATATGCACTACAAATCCTCAGGTGATCATAATCATAATTAAAGCAATCAGATAATCAGTCCACAGACTCCAGTTTAAGTCCATCTGAAACAACAAATCACAATTAAAGACAAAACTAGGAATAATCACATCTGGCAAAAAAATAAAAAATAAAAATAATCAACCACATGAAAGACATAACTCTGAAAAACAGAGAAATAATACCCAGGATTTCAGAATAGCTCCATCAAATAAGAAAAAATAATAATAATAAAAAAAAATATTGGGCAAATATCAGGCCAAATTGCCGTTCGTAAAAACCAAGAAAGATCATAATCTTCATTTAAACCTACAGGAGACATGGTTTTTAAATTAAACATCCAAAGAGCTTCTCTTCTCAAGAGTTTATTACCAATGTCACCACCACGGCGGGAATTCATTACCTTCTCAATACCTATACAAGCGAGTTGTTCAATACGGTGATTAAATTCAATTAAATGTCTAGCAATCGGAGAGGTTACGTCATGTTTGCGAATGGCTGATTTATGTTCACTTACTCGAACCCTCAAAGGTCTTGATGTTTTCCCAACATATACCAATGGACATGGCCACTGGAGTAGGTAAATCACATTCTTACTTGAACATGTTATACATGATTTTATATGAAATACTCTTTGTGTGGAAGAGCACGTGAAACTTGTGCATTTTAAAATTGAAGAACATGATGTACAATTTTGAAATGGAAAACAACCTTATATGTATGCTTTTTTGTCATCACATGACATCTGATCTGACTAACATGTTTGACAAATTTTGAGATCTCTTATAAGTAAACATTGGAGGATGTTTAAAAACGTCTTGTAATGACGGATCTGAAGCCAGAATAAACCAGTATTTATTAACAATGGATTTTATCTGGCAACTTTGTTTAGTATAAATAAGAATATAATTTATTGAAAATTGCTTTTTTTTTCTTTGGTCGTTATTTAATAATTGACATCTTTAGGAATTTTTAACTTTATCGAACGTGAGTATCCTCTTGAGCTAAAACAATTGCTGAGAATTTCAGATCGTTCATCAAATTCTTCTTCTGAAGCGCAAATGCGTCTTAATCTATAGAGCTGGCTTAAAGTTAAACCTTTTTTCAACGGTAACGGATGACGACTATCAGTGGAAAGTAAAGTATTCTTATCTGTTGGATTTCAAAATACCGTGGTGGAGACATTATTGTTGATTTTGGATATCAAAACATCAAAAAAAAGAGATCAAAACAAAATTATGCAGCTCCTCTTCACTTCATCTCCAAATGAGAAAACAATCATCAATGTACCTTCCCCAGTACTTGATGCAGTGCCCTAAAGGGTTGCCATTATAAATAAAATCTAATTCGAATTTACCCATAAAGAGATTTGCGTAACTTGGTGCTAATGGGGTGCCCATAGCAGTACCTTGTGTTTGAAGATAATAATCTTTTTCAAACTTTAGGTTAATATGAATTCAGTTAAATCCAAAATAAATTGTATGGGTAAAGTTAAATTTTTAAGAGTTCTTAGAAAAAAGTCCAAAGCTTCCAACCCTTCTTTGTGTGGAATCGAGGTGTATAAAGATGACAGATCCAATGTTACTAGCCAATCTTGGTCATCTAAATTTGAATGCAATTTTAATTTGTTTAAAAAAATCTGTTGTGTCTCTTAGATAGGACGGTAATCGTTTCACCAATGGCTGTAAATGAAAATCTATAAATTCAGATAGCTTTTCAGTAAGTGAACCAATACCAGAGACTATAGGTCGATAAGGAGGATCTATGGTCGATTTATGTATTTTTGGTAATGCATAAAGCACTGGAACAACTGGGTGATGATTAAACATTTGAATTCTTGTTCTATTAACCATTTTTCTTCAGATTATGATCTCGTTTTTATTAAAAAAAAATTTTTGGGGGGGTACAATGTTTATGAACGACAATTTTGCCTGATGTGTTATTGTTCACAATTATTTATTTATTTATTTACTTTTTTTTCTGTTTTTCAGAGTTATCTCTTTCATGTGGTCGTTGTTGTGTTTTTGTTTTTTTTGCCAGATGTGTGATTATTCCTAGTATTGTCTTTAACTGATTTGTTGTTTCAGATGGACGGATTGCTTTAATTATGATCATGATCACCTGAGGATTTGTAGTGCATTTTCTATATTATTACTGAAAGCGAAATTGTTCGACTGATGAAGGTGAAGAGCCGAAATGTTTGTCATCTTATCTCCTGTGTACCGTGATTAAAGTGCTTCAGACTGCAGACCTTTTTTGTATTCATATATTGATAAATAGGTCTCAGCCCCTGATTAGCTGGGAGAGTGCAGTGAATGCTTTGCTTGAAGTAAATACTACAGAAAAACACAAATGTAAATTTCTATAGGCAAGAATTTTTTTTTTTAAGTAAATTCTATATTAGTACTCAATTCAAGTTTGTAGAAATTAAAGCTTGAACTAATAAGTATCTTTTACTTGGAATTGTTTGTTATGTTTACAATGTTATGTTTAGTTGTTAAGTTTAGCAACTTGCCGTTTTGTGACATCTGGACAATCTAGATGTGTTGTCTTAGAAACATTTGAATAAACAACAAAGATTTCTTGTTACACTTTGCAAGTAAACCATAAACTTTTAAAGCACGTCTTAATACAGTGCTACATTGTTTGAGTAAAATTTATAAACAAAGAGTGAGTAAATTGCACTTGAAATGGAGTATCGCAAAGTAAACTTCAAATGAGTGAGTAGAAATTACTCAAATTCTAATTGGCCAAGTTACATTTACTTATTCTTTTTGTTAATTTAACATAACTTAATTCCATACATGTGAAATTTACTTTAAAAATATGAGTGCAAAAACGTAAAGAAATACGTTTTAAGTGTACGAGTCAGTGCATGAGCTGAAGACTTCAAAAACAGTTTTATACTATATATTTTCTACTATACGGATTCATTTCACAGGGTTCACATTTGTACATAATTCTGTAGATAGACATTAGTATTTCTGTAGACACTAGTATTTTCACTCACAGGACAAACTAATCATGGCCACCTGCTAATAACACATTTCAAAACTGATTTCAAAACTGAAAACCAAAACTGTGCCTGTAATTAGGTAGTAATACTGTACCTCAATTAGAGAGTCGATCAAGTACATGTAGTAATATGGAGTTGTGGGATTACAAATTTAAGAATCTGATGATCCTACGTCCTGACATAACCCCACATGAAATACTAAGGTGAAGTACATTGTATTTAGCATTTTATAGGTAAAGATGACAACATCAGATGAATGATTCTGTTTAGCAAAGTTTCCAGCAAGAGTTTTTCTGCCACTTCCTGTTCTCTTTATTGAATGTCTAATGAATCAGATTACTGAGATTCTCACCTTTTGTCGTTAATGGCTCTTGGAGCCCCTGTCCCTTTCTTTGAATAGGTATGCTGATTGGATTAGGACATGCAGCACTCTAGAGTCTGGGACGGGTTCCTATACCTGAATACTTCATTTGCATGCTTTGTTTAAGGCCGTCTCCCAGGTGCTTTGTCTCTATCCCTAAGCACTGCCCCCTAAAATGTATACAAACTTCATGTACACTGCCTTATTTAGGCTTGGATGACTACAACAACGCACAGCACGTTTCTCAATGAAGACTAACTTCTGCTTGAAAGATATCCCAAAGTCTCCTGGTCTTTGCTTCTGAGATTTCCAACAAAGTTTAAAAATCTTTTAAATCAGATCCAAATATATTCAAATATGATCAATTCAGCTCACTGCAAAATAATTAGTAAAATAATAGATAAAATAATAGTTACAGTGTTGCAACTATCACTAATAACCTTATGTATCAGCCATATATGCACATTTATGAGATGGGGCAGACATTACTGTAGCTCCAGCAGCAATATAGACAATATAAGTAATTTTCATAAAGGTTCACAAACTGTGGGGGTCACATCCTTGATCATGGTATTCATAAGTGCTCATAAGAATCATATAAATAATAATAATATAATATGTTATAATATAATCTGAAAGCTTCATTGTAACATGGTCCCATTACAGTACATTTTGCAATGGAAATGAACAGAACGAGGCTTTACACTGAAAAGCAGCCTAGGATCAGACAAGACTACATTAGATATGCAGCAGAGACCAAAATAACCATTTCAAACATTTCTCCGCTCATTTGGAGGATCCGTGACAATTTAGTACAGAACAAACTGTCCTGTTCTCTGCTACCTTGGCTGTTTACCTCGTGATGTGTGATAGTCCCAGAGAGAGCTCTGAAAAGCGCTATGTGTTGTGATTAAAACGCATTCCTGTCTATGCACTCGCTAATTTACATTCCAACACCACAAAGAGCGCGCATACCGCATATTCAGACAGGCCCTGGTACCAGCATAGCCAAAACATTACTTTATTAGCATACCAGTGCCAAACACAGTTGACCTACCCACAACGTCAGAATAAAATGTATTTAGACTAAATTTTACTTGAGGTTAAAATGTGCTGCAAGCAATTTTAGCCATTTCGCTAAGTTGCACTGTTTTGCTAACTTCAACAACCTCCGTCCAAAACCCTACCTGCAAAGACATCTCTGTAAACCTTAACTTGCACAATGTTTTAGAGTGTTTCTTATTGGCAAAAGAAAAAACAGCAGGCCACTCCCTTGACTCTTTTTTGCGGTTTGCCCGATCTAGAGCTGTCACAGAGACAGGTGTGATTCCTCATGACGCCCATTTTAGAGATATCTGCCAGGTGGTATGGGCATTGAATGCATTTAAAAACTGCTTACAGCACCACCAGTAATAATAACGATGGATAAGGTCTTTGTTTTGATTTGGTCAGTCAGGGGCTGATTTGAGCTGCTGCTGTGGTTGAGTATTCCTCAACACTAATGGGGTGACTGATCGGTTGATGAACGGTTTTGCCGGTTACGATAACCGATTGCTGGAGTTTGTTTTGACACACGAGACTGTAGGCTGAACAGAGCGGTACACTTCAGATGTGGATTTAAAACAGACAACGAAATATTATGTATACAGTACACTACAGTATGTTTCCATATTATAAATTGAATTTTTTAAAATATCATTACAATAATTATTTGTTGAGATGCTGCATTAGTAGAGAAAGAACAGCAGTATGTTTGCCATAAAGGCTGAGAGGACGCTAACATTAGTACCTCAAGCGGTTGAAACAATGTGACAAAAAAAAAAACACAAGTCTGACCCAAATGTTTAATGGCACAATTGTTACCATCTATTTGCATTAGTTTATATCCAGCTGGTTAATTTTATGCATTCGTTAGCCAGCAAACTGATGTGTTTATGCAGCTGACAGAAACGTAAAAACAGATCAGAAACCCATCTGATTTCAGCTCTTTAAAATTCGAACACATTGCTTCAAGTGTACACACACCGCTCCCAGATCGTTATTTGACTTGGTATTTGTCCCAAATCATTGTTAATGTGGATGACTTTGATTATTGTGCATTTTTTAATAAACCGAGATTAACATTTATTTATTTCATTTAAAAAGTACAGTGCATTTTTGAAATGTCATGCCAAATATTGGCTCATTTTGGATTTCATGAGAGCTACACATTCCAAAAAAGTTGGGACAGGTAGCAATAAGAGGCCGGAAAAGTTAAATGTACATATAAGGAACAGCTGGAGGACCAATTTGCAACTTATCAGGTCAATTGGCAACGTGATTGGGTATAAAAAGAGCCTCTCAGAGTGGCAGTGTCTCTCAGAAGACAAGATGGGCAGAGGATCACCAGTTCCCCCAATGCTGCGGAGAAAAATAGTGGAGCAATATCAGAAAGGAGTTTCTCCGAGAAAAACTGCTAAGAGTTTGAAGTTATCATCATCTACAGTGCATAATATCATCCAAAGATTCAGAGAATCTGGAACAATCTCTGTGCGTAAGGGTCAAGGCCGGAAAACCATACTGGATGCCCGTGATCTTCGAGCCCTTAAACGGCACTGCATCACATACAGGAATGCTACTGTAATGGAAATCACAACATGGGCTCAGGAATACTTCCAGAAAGCATTGTCGGTGAACACAATCCACCGTGCCATTCACCGTTGCCAGCTAAAACTCTATAGGTCAAAAAAGAAGCATATCTAAACATGATCCAGAAGCGCAGGTGTTTTCTCTGGACCAAGGCTCATTTAAAATGGACGGCGGCAAAGTGGAAAACTGTTCTGTGGTCAGACGAATCAAAATTTGAAGTTCTTTTTGGAAAAATGGGATGCAGTGTCATCCGGACTAAAGAGGACAAGGACAACCCAAGTTGTTATCAGCGCTCAGTTCAGAAGCCTGCATCTCTGATGGTATGGGGTTGCATGAGTGTGTGTGGCATGGGCAGCTTACACATCTGGAAAGGCACCATCAATGCTGAAAGGTATATCCAAGTTCTAAAACAACATATGCTCCCATCCAGACGTCGTCTCTTTCAGGGAAGACCTTGCATTTTCCAACATGACAATGCCAGACCACATACTGCATCAATTACATCATGGCTGCGTAGAAGGATCCGGGTACTGAAATGGCCAGCCTGCAGTCCAGATCTTTCACCCATAAAAAACATTTGGCGCATCATAAAGAGGAAGATGCGACAAAGAAGACCTAAGACAGTTGAGCAACTAGAAGCCTGTATTAGACAAGAATGGGACAACATTCCTATTCCTAAACTTGAGCAACTTGTCTCCTCAGTCCCCAGACATTTGCAGACTGTTATAAAAAGAAGAGGGGGTGCCACACAGTGGTAAACATGGCCTTGTCCCAACTTTTTTGAGATGTGTTGATGCCATGAAATTTAAAATCTTAACTTATTTTTCCCTTAAAATGATACATTTTCTCAGTTTAAACATTTGATATGTCATTTATGTTGTATTCTGAATAAAATATTGAAATTTGAAACTCCACATCATTGCATTCTGTTTTTATTCACAATTTGTAGTGTCCCAACTTTTTTGGAATCGGGTTTGTACTTGAAGTGTTATGTTTGTTTTCATTCAGGATCCAATTTAAATCCAATTTTATTGCCCAACTTCGTTATTGTTATCAGTAAAATCCACTATCAGTTGACCTCTATTACTTTATGAAAGAAATTCAGAAATAGAGAAAAAGAAATATAGACAGACAAATGGAGTGAGATTAATTAGGAGAGAAAGTCGGGAGTACTTAAGTACCATGGCCAGGGCTCTACAATACAAGCACAACACTCGCATTTGTGTGCAAGAGTTACCATTTGCGCATGTGAAACATTTTTTAAGTGCATCTGTGCAAGTGAAATACCTGACGTTTGCCCTCACAAATTGAACGGGGTGTGATCATTCAGAGCGGCAGTGTTTAAAAAGAGATTCAGCTAACATTGAGTTCTTAACCCAAGCATATTTGCCCTGAGACAAGGGAGACTGTGCCTTCTCAAAAAAATTACACAGTACAAAAATACACAGACAAACGAAAATATTCTGAAATGACATTTAAAAAAAAAAAAGTTTATACGTGTATAAATCACAAACTTTTCCAAAGTGATGCAGTCAAACAGCGACAACAACAATTAAAGTCATCACAGGAGGCAGCGCCTTTCTGAGCTCGAGTTTTAACAGACCCCCCTAAAGCGTGCTGTGGGTTTGGTGGGGGGTAAGTGAGAATGAATGGGGGAAAAGTCATGTGAGAGGTGGCAATACCTCCATCGTACTCCGATTACCCTAGTGCATGTTCACATGATAAATCCAGACTCTCATTTTAATGCATGTTCTGCATCCACAAACTGATCTGAATGAATAGTTAAATAATGCTGTTAATGGGAAGACTAATTAAAAAGAAAGCATAAAAATCAGTCACACACTTAGATATCACAGCTTTGTCACATTAAAATCAGCTTCGTGAAATTAACATGTTTCTGTGAACAGTGTTTAGCCTTGCCCTTGATGACAGATGATCTGAAAATAAGCTGACTATTAAATAGGAAAAAAAAAAAAAAAAAAAAAAAAACACAACATTATGTATATACACTCAAACATTAACATATACATACACACTCACACACACACACATACACACATACATATAATATTATATTATATAATATAAATATAATATTACATTTGTTCTTAGACTGTGATTTTATAGTTATTTTAGAAAAAAAAAAAATGTATAAATGCTTAATTGCTTGATTAGATTTATACTTGGTTTAAAAAAATAAATAGAACATTATTGTTAATGTTTGAGTTCTTAACCAAAGTGTATGTGTATGTCAAAGTCATGACCATGATACAGCACAATCAGGAGCATTTCCCCTGAGACAAGGGAGGCAAAACAGAAGTGTATTTGTTATTTATTAATTTATTGATAGTGCAAGTAATGTTTATTTATTTAACCTGGAAAATATTAAGTGTAGCTGGAACATGAATTTACATGAAATAGCACTGTGGACTTTGCCTCCTCATTTCAGAATACTACTTCACAGAATACAACTCCACACCACTGAGTAAAATAGTACTTTGATACTGATTATGATTACCACATTCACATACCATTGTTCTCCAAGATACTTCAAAGAATATCATAGCACTACTGTGGTACAATAAAAGTAAAAAAATATTAAAATAATATAAAAGTTAAAACAATATTAAAAAAAAAAAAAAAAAAAAAAAGTGTTCAATACTGAAATGTAATACTGAAGTGTTAGACTTTTGGTGGCAAAAAAGAGCAGAGAGAGAGATTAAGAGGAAGACAACTGGCTGGACTGAATCCTAGTTTCTCCAGGTGGATGAACTCAGCAGGCTTAAGAACAACATTTTTCGACACTGATGCATTTCCTGCAGCACATGTCCCGTGCTGCAAAATGCCTAGACTATTAGCCTACATCAAAGAAACCAGTGGATGAGCCAACAAAACATGCACAAGCTTGAAACATGAAACTGTACAACATGTTTGGTACCAACACCTGGCACCAAAAGAGCAGCAGTTCTCAAACGGAGGTCTGCAAAACACTGGTGGTCCTAAAGGATACTAATAGTAATGGCCAGTACTAATAATAATATTAATAATAATAATAATAATAATAATAATAATAACAACAACCATACTATAAAGCAGGGCTCAAAAGTAGTTTAAGAAAATTTGGGGGGGCAGCGGGGTCATATTTTAGACATATTTTGTAATATCCATGACTCTTATAAAAACCATCCATGACTAACAAGTAGACAAATCCAACTGACCCTCACAAACAATATCACAGCAAGTACTGTTATCATACAAAAACCCAGTTAAGTCTAGTAACCACCCAGACCAACATGAAGTATAGACACAGGTTAAAAGTTATGGAATTATATAGTTTATGTTACTGGTCTTGTGCAAACCTGTGCTGGCAGGCATGTACAGACACAATGAGATTATGCAATCCATATATAAAACTGAGGTTCACTTTTGACATGATATGCTAACTTTTGAAAGACAACAGTCAATTATATAGTTATAAACAAATGTACTATATACAGTGTATAAACGCACATGTTTCTCAGATTAATTGCAGTTTAACCATCATAGAATGAAAGTTAATCATTTGTACAGGTTTTAGGCCCTATCACTTTAAACATTCAACCATTTTTAACCATTACAGCACAAGAAGACACAAAAGAGAACTCAATTCAGAACTCACACACTGTTTTCTGTGCACAAACACAGAGCAGCACAGACAGCATGCGAACACTGAATTTCGTTACCTTCTGCATCTATTGGTGCTTGAATGGTCACATACATGCAAAATTATCATCTCAGTTAGTATCTTAATAAACACAGTCGCTTATGGTTTACATCAGGGGTGTCACATCCTGCTCCTGGAAGGCCACTGTCAGGCAGAGTTCAGCTCCAACCCCAATTAAACAACTGAAACAGCTGATCACGGTCTTACTGGGCATACTATAAATGTCCAGACAGGTGTGTCTATTCAGGCAAGTCCACTGCAAGACAGTGGCTTTCCAGGACTGAGTTTGGACACCCCTGGTTTACGTGAACTAAACAATTGAGAAAGAAAACAGATGCGTATCGTTATATTGGATCCGTGCATTAGCCCTTAAACTGACAGCAGCCTAAACTTCCAGCTGCTGTCTGTAACAATGCTCAACAAATCAAACAACAAAAAGAGAAAATCACTTTTGTAGCTTTAACAAAGATTAATTATTTTTAATTTATACAGTGAAGACTATACAGTGTTATTTTACATTTGATAATTAAATTATTCTACCTGAATACTGTTAGACTTATATGAAAAACAAAGCATTGTTTAATTTGTATATTTGTTCTATTGTATTTATCTATGCTTGTAATTTGCTTATTATTTTCTACATTTTTCTACATGTTATTTCTTTCCAAATAGAGCTATTCAAGTCATCTGGAGAAATTGTTTTCATATCACAATATATAATCGCAGAAAAACTAAATATTGCCAGTTTTCTATTGTCAGTTTTCTTCCAATATCGTGCAGCCATAGTTGGCAGCAATGCTGCCTGAAAATAAAGTGTCCCGTGTATCATCACCTGAGTCATACATCAACAGTGCTGTTTGCCAGAGAAAAAGAAAGATATAAGAAAATAAGAAAAAGAGAGCGGGTGAGAGATGCTAGAAAGTTATCAAATGCTTTAAACCAACCTTTTTCCTCACACACACATATAAATCTATCTCTGCTTCAACTATGATAAACAAATGAGTCATCTAGGGCTTGCTGAGAACACTGACTCACTAACGCTGCATTCTCTCACTCCCCCTGCTGCAACACACACTCAGCCAAGTACATAGCAGCCCCTAAACAAAGTGGATATAAAAAACGCGAAACATTTAGGGCAAAGGAGTTAGAGAATGCAACAGGAAGGTGACGGCAAGAGGAGGAGGGCCATTACAATAAAGATGTGTTTTGTATAGTTCACCCAAAAATTACAAATTCTCATTTACTCACCCTCATGTCATTCCAAACCTGACATTTTTTCCCTTTTTTTTAACAGAAGAAAATAAGGAAAAAAAGACAAAGATATTTTGAATATTTCATTGTATGGACAAAAAAAAAAAAAAAAAAAAAGACTACATTTTGTGTTTTACAGAAGAAAGAAACTAATTCAGGTTTGGAGCGACAAGGGTGAGTAAATGAATAAAGCATATCAAATTTTTGGGTAAACTAACCCTTTTAATTTACTCAGTAGTAGTCTGAACTATTGTTTAGAACAAACGTTTTTCTAGATCGTTAAGCAGCATGGATGGAAAGTCTGATCAAAAAGGAAAGAGACATGATTTTAAAAGACATGACTGTCAAGAAAAACTATCAGAGTTGTGTTAAAGATTGCTTACCTTTAGTCGCTGCTGTAAGCCCCTCAGACTTCATTAAATCTATGCTGGCATAGGCACCGTTCTCTGGGGGAGGAGCGCTGGAGGATGGCAAGGGAAGCGCATCATGAGCGTTCCCAGGCCGGAGATCGTCTCTCAGGTCTAGGGCGATGTAGTTCAGGCCATTCTGGTGTTCCACAGTTATAGTCCTTGCAGACCTCACAGAGGGAGTATTGGCTCTATCTGATGTGGTTCCCAGCGTTACATCACTACTGGATGTCATGCCATCAATCCAAACGCAGTCAAAGTTTTGTCCCTTGTTGCGGCCCACCTGCTGAGCCCCACCATTGCTAGGTACGGTGCCATTGGTGTCCGGGCCACTTCCACCTGACGCTTCCGAAGATGTGACAAAGGTCTCCGAACTGTGTCTCCGCCTGCCCTGGGGATCAGCACGGACAACTTTGGGCTCAGTCGGGGGGGTGAAGGGGAAAAACTGTTGTTCCAGAACACACAGGTGCTCAAGCATGGCTGTAGGGCTCTTCGACTCATCCTCAGGGCCAAAGGACATTTCTGTGTAGTCGTCAGGTTTACCCACCATGAGCCCGCTGCAGTGGGAGGATGAGGAGGGCCGGATATATGAAGGAGGATTCCAGGGGGCCACCAGAGAGGGCCGAGGGGACCGACTCTTTGGTGGAAGGCCATCCACCTCGACAGTCATGTAGTCCTGCGGCAGAGGGGACTTTCGTTGCTCCCGGTTAATACTGAGGGTTGAGGGGGAGCCTTCAGCAGACAACGGGCAGGCAGAATATGTGGGCCGATCCCCAAATTCAATATTTATGTACTCTCCAGGGCTGGAAGGCCGCACTGCCGCTTCACCTGCTCGCAGAGAGCCGTGCAAACTTCGCCTTCCCAGGGGAAGACGGTTCGGCCGAATGGCACGGCGGTCCGTGAAGCTATTATGCTGAGAGGACTCAGAAGGTGGGCACCTGCTACTGCGATCTGGGGTGGCTGTGGGTGAGATGTAGAGTGGTTTCACTGGGGAACTCATGGGAACATAATCATCATGCTCAACTTGGTCTCTGGATGGAGCTTTGTATGAGCGAGGAAGGGAGAAATATGGACTGTAGGACTTGGGGACACCAGGAGTGGTCAAGGCATAATAATTCTCGGTGGAAACCTTTTGAGCATTAGCTGTGGAGCTGCTCTGAGACATATCCATATATTCTGCATTTTTGGGGCAGTCAGAGGCTCTCTGTCCCTCTGCTAGTCTGCTAATGACAGGGCTGGAAGGGACGGGGGAGTCAGTAGCGCCACTCCTACCTGGGAGCATCATCATGTAGCCTTGAGAGTCCATGTGCTGGGGAACATTTAGAGCAGCACTTCTGACTTGTGGAGAGGCAGAGAGGAGGATATTTGGTTGCATAGGCATGTAGTCTGCATCACTAGTGGAGGGCAGCACACCTGCCATCATGGGCATGTACCCATCATCCTTGGGTGCATCAGCAGGCCGTAGGCTAGGGGGGCGGTCCTGGCTGTGTTCAGAACTGGAGCTGTAGTCAGAGCAGAGGGAGGAGGAGGTAGAGACAGTCTGGGCACTGCCGCTCCAAGAGCTACTCTCAGCCACAGCCTCGTCCAGCGAGAAGGTGGTCTGGGTCATCTTTTGATAAACAGCTACTCCAGCAGCACTAGCGCCCCCAACCTGCCTGGAGAAGGAGGGGGTCCGCCTCCTTAACGACCCCGGTCGTGAATCTTCATCAGCACTCTCATCTCGGGTTGCTTCAGCCGCGCTCGTTCCGAACACGTCGCGATTCCAGCCCATAGCCATGTAGTCATTGAGGCAGTGCTCCTCACGGATGGGTGGTGTGTTTCCCAGGGAGTCTGGGGTGTTGCTGCGTACTCTGAAGTAGCGGAAGTCCCCAGGGCTGGAGCCATACTCGTCAGATGAGTTGAAACCTCCATCGCTTGGGGATCCACAAATGGATGCACTGGAGGGGCGAGTGATAGTGTCTGACACAGAGCCATGCCCGCTGCTGCTAGACATGCTGATCGGACTGGTGGTTGAAGGGAAGTGTGACACTGGCAGCGAGGCCGAACGGGCATGATAAGTGGAGCCCGGTGGGGCACGAATGTAGCGGGCCCCGGCCCCACTGCCACTTTCCTGCCGGCTCAGGTTAGCACGGGCTGTGTTGAGATGAATAAGGCTACCTGTCACTGAGCGAAAGGGACGGTTCATCGTGCTCTCTCCCTCGCTGGAGGTGCGGAATCGATATCCGTTCGCTCCACTGCTCTTCCTACTAGATGGAGTGCCCACCACAGACTCTGTCCGAGAGCGCCGCTGGAGTCCTGTTTGACTGGGCGGGAGGTTGCCCAAATGTCGCCGCGTGGTGATGAAGCCCATCGGGTTGGTGCCAGAAGACTGGCTTTTGCTTCTGGGCCTGAACTCGGCAAATGCCTTCAGCGCTTTCATGGTCTCTAGAATGGTCTCGTGCATGTTCTGAGCCACCACAGAATCATCCACCTGCATCCAAACCTCCCCAGGTCCTATTGAAGAAGAGCGGCCAACCTCAATAAAAAAGAAGCTCTCCGAATGGCCACAGCGTCTGATATTCATCAGCTGCAAGTTTACGCAAGGAGTCTCAGAGTTCAGCTTCACCAGGTGGATGCTTTTGGCCGACAGACAGAGCCTATACACACCACTTAGATTCTTTGTCTGTCCCAAGCCCTTTGGTTTAACGTTTACCTGCCACACTTCCTTGAAGTCAGTCCCTGGGGTCACAGTACCATATCCATCGTCAATTTCTTCCGCGTCCAGGTGGCCCCTCTTCTCCTCACTCATAAGCTCGCTGAGCGCCTGGTACCACTCCTCCTGCTCCTGCTCATTCTCAGCGACAATCGCGAAGTATTCATCCTTAGTATACAGAGCAATGAGATGTTTATTCTTTGAATCCGCCCTTTTATTCACAGTGAAACACTGGTAGAGATAGATCACTCTTTTGGGGGGAGAGGCGCCAGCTGAGGCGGCGGCGGCAGCAGCGCTCGAGCGCTGGGTGTTTCGGAATTTCTTCTCGCTGTCGTAATATTCCAGTCTGCTCGGCCCCAGATGACTCGACGCCCGCAAGACGAAAAACCTCTTATGGCCATGTTTCTGCTTTCTCAGATAGCCGCACTTCCTAATTTCGTCCGACACAGCGGAGCTGGTGTTCACAGCAGGGGAAGCTGAGGTAGCCTGTGTGTTGCTCGCAGCAGAGTCCTCGTGCGCCCGGTTCAGAGAGGACGTGGACCCTTTCCTCGCCGGTGAGTCCAGGTGCTGTTGATGTTGATCACTCTGTTGATGAAAAGCAGCGCCGCCGACATCTAGTACGGAAGGGGGTTCCCCGACAGAGGTGTCGCCGTTCGCCGCTGCAGCTGCAGGTTTAGTCCCGATAGCCCGCTGTTGCGTTTCCAGCATCAACATAGTGGCTTTGTCGTCTTGGTAGTTCGCGAAATTTGCCATCAGATAAGATATTTAAGGTCACTTTACCTCATACTTTTAGACCGAGACCCCATGTTTGTTTGGGGGGAACCGTGTCTCAAGCGGCGCGCGTCTCCAGCCCTCTTCTCAGTGTTGCGCTTCTCTCGGCCGCCACATGAAAAGCAGATATCCCAGCCAATGCTCCTAGAACTCAATGCCAGCAACTGCAACATGACCACATTTACCCGATCTATTATCGGTAGATCCTCCTAGCGGGCTACCAATCTGCTCCTCGCGCCCTGTGTACACTACGGAGCACAGCACAAACAACACATGACTCGTGCGTCATTCGCTGGTGGGTGGGAGGAGGCGCCCGATTGAGCTAAACGTGTGATTGAAAGCTTTTGCGGCCAATCACGATGGGCCGTTTCGGTTTTACGTCAATGTGACTGACCAATGGCTTCACTCGGAGTTTCATCGAACTGGCAAAGTGACGTCTGATGATTGATAGGAGTTTTGTCCAACGATATGATGCAAAGCAGTTTGCGTCATAGGATATCGAGCGTTCATTGGCTGTAGCGTCTGATTGAAGGGTCATCCGTCCTATCACAGCCGTTTGTTCAAGGTTCCTTGTTGCTCGGTGTTGTTTATCCTTTTCGTGATGCGTTTTAGCTAGTTTACTATTTACTGCAGTCGATTGTATCTAGTTACCTTTGTTACATGTTTGCCAAACACCAATGAATACACCATTTTATCCCATTATTGTTGTATTTTGCCGGTGATTGGTATATATAACAAAAGAAGTCCGAATTTGTAACGTACTAACTTGCAAGTCGCTCGTGTTACACTGCCTACAGCGACTGCTGGCGATTGAAGGTGTTTTGAAAGTGTGCTGAGAGAACGATCTTGTAAATTTACAGTGCTTCACATTTCTGTGGGAAAGACTCATAACATCTTCATCTTGCATATCAAAAATCAAAACTGTTAAAGTCAGAAGCAGAGAGATTAATAGCAGATTCATAACTACATATCAATGCCTAATTGATGGATACATGATCTTACTTTCTACTAGCCTTTATAAATTGCTATCAATTTCAGTTATGACATGATATAGCTATATATGACTAAGCAAATAAATAAATGCTATTATGTGTATGTATATATATATTATATATATACAGTTGTAAGAAAAAGTATGTGAACCACTTGCAGAATCTGTGAAAATGTGAAAAATTTTAACAAAATAAGAGAGATCATACAAAATGCATGTTAATTTTGTTTAGTACTGTCCTCCTGAGTAAGATATTTTACATAAAAGATGTTTACATATAGTCCTATTAGTCCACAATGCTCCAGAAGGAAACACGATGCACTAAGAGTTGGGGGGTGAAAACCGGGAAACATGCAAGTATCTTCTGTTGCTTCAGGCGGGCAGTACTAAATGAAAAGCAATGCTATTTCAATAAAATAAGAAAAAATTGGACATCTTCATCCTGTTCAAAAGTTTTCACCCCCCAACTCTTAATGCATCATGTTTTCTTCTGGAGCATCAGTGAATGTTTGAACCTTTTTTAATAGTTGTGTTTGAGTCCCTCAATTGTCCTCAGTGTGAAAAGATGAATCTCAAAATCATACAGTCACTGCTGGAAAGGGTTCAAATATGCAAAAAATGCTTAAAAACTGAAGAATCTGCAGGAACTGGAGATTTTTTCTGAAGAACAGAGCTCAGTTTAACTGCTCAGAACAAACAAGGTACTCATGAATAACCATCACACAACAAAACAAAAACAGTCGTAGATCATCCAGGTAACCACATACATACCACATACTTCACATACTTTTGAATGGGGCCATTTGAATAAATTCAGCATGTAGTTTTTTTTCTTGTGGACTGTATGTAAACATCTTTTAATCTTTTATGTAAAATATCTTACTCAGGACTGTACTAAACAAAAAAATAACATGCATTTTGTATGATCTCTCTTGTTAAAATTTTTCAGATTCTGCAAGTGGTTCACATACTTTTTCTTACAACTGTATATATATATATATATATATATATATATATATATATATATATATATATATATATATATATATATATACGTGTGTATTAATTTTAAATTATTAATTACTAATATTAACTGTTTATATTCTATATATTCCATTACATTGTAATACCATTTGTTATTCAAGTTTAAAAACCATTCTATTGCCATCATGTCTTATTCACATGATGAAACATTTCACTCCGACACTCTGACCTGCTGAGTAAGTAGTTCCTTATTGGAACTACTAATTGGAACTACTATAAGGTCAATAACAATTTAAAACGTGTTTTGGTGAAACTGATGTGAGGATCAATTTTGATTGTTTGTTTAATTGATGGCCAATTGGCATCGCAGTAGCTAAGAGTTCAAGGTAGTTCAGAGTATCATATGAGAGTTTCATTTTCAAAAGATGTTGCTAATGTGGTTTTTTTTTCAGTGCAATTGATCTCCCCTGCAGAGACATTGATGCCACAAGCACAGTGTGACTCTTATGAAATACCAAAAAATTATTACTGAAAATATAATTAGACTGATATAGAAAACAGCCATCCAAAGTTAACTTTTTTCAGAACGTTTTACAACTTTCACACACCTGAAACATGGCGATTACTATGAGAGAATGAGAAGAAATGGTTCATAATTATTAAAAATCACTATCTATAACGTATTGGTGGGTAATCTTGCTGTGAGTTTTTGAACAGGTTTTGAGAGAAGGTAATCTGGTTAGGGGTGACCTGGTGGCTCTGCAGTCTTATGTAGAGTCAGTACTGGATAATCCACATAGGGCATGATAATGTAGGTCGCCATCTGCTGCGTTTACTGACATCCTAACAAGAGGGCACTGTTATACTGTATTTCTGTGCTTTAAATATTATAGGGGCTATGGAATTTCTATTGCATATTTAACAGCAAACCATTATAATACAGTACATACACATTAGCACATTCAGAATCGATAGCTATAGTTTTTTTAAAAAACATGACGCTGGTATTTTCAGATATTATTTTTTTATTTTTACAGTACATATGGATTTTTTTTTTTTTTTTAAATAAAACAGTATTTGTCTAAAAATACATACACTACCATTCAAAAGTTTGGGGTTAGGACATTTTTTTTGAAAGATATTCCATTCCAAATAAATGTGGTTTCTGAACATTCTATAAAATATTTCCACAAAAATATCATGATTCACACCTGGTTTCAACATTGATAATAAGAAATGTTTCTTAAGCAGCAAATCAACATATTAGAATGATTTCTGAAGAATCATGTGGCACTGAATACTGCAGTAATGATCTTTGCCATCACAAAAATAAATTACATATTAAAATATGTAATAATATTCCAAAAACACTGAAACAAATCTCACCAACAAGAAACTTTTTAACAGTAGTGTATAAAGCTAATCCTGCTTCTAAAACCACCACAATATAATATGGATTCATGCATTGTAATACATAATTTGATATTCTGTGTCACCTGGTTTTCATGGTTATCCTATTATTATGGATTATGCGTATTGATCATCTATGTAGAAAACAAACAAAAAAAAATCATATAATTTAAATCGAGACTGTAGTTATCCCCTGAACATTTGTACATCTAAAATTATAATATTCAAATCATCACAGGGCCATATGCCCCATATTAATACTGGTAGCACAATTATGTGGGCTTTTCTAGTTTATCTCAATATTATATTTACTATTTTCTTCAGTCACAGACAGGTTTTCTAAGAGGGATAATCCACAAGTGAATTGACTTATGTGTTAAGTCTTTGAGCCGGACCTGACGCCCCTCTCACTGAGTAATGGATTCCCACAGGGTAAATTTAGCTCTTAGTGAGACTTTGGTTCATTTCATAATGGTCCTTCTTATAGAGAATAGAGATATGTGGCCTCTCAGACAGAAATGAGTCTTGTGTTTCCTACAGCTGTACATGTTTAAGATGAGTGATGTGAACCAACAAGACTCCAAATGAAAGGTTTATCTAATGAGACACTGAAAAGCCATGTAGGTTCAATATGCTTTGATACACTGAAAGCTTCTTCAAAGCAAATGTTCTACCATTTGAGTCTGACTTTCTACCATAACAAAAAGAAGTCCCTGTTCAGTAAACTGTACACACAAGCTTGCTTCATCAGATGTTTTTAAATGAAAAACAGACTGAAAACTAGCAAGAACAAAGTTTTGGTGCTCTTGTTCTCCATTTCTCCACCTTCCATTTCTTTCTGCGTACAGGTGTGGGTTCAAAAGGCAAAGGTTAAAGGTCATCAGTGATGGTGGATCAAGACATTGCCCTCATCGGATAGCGTGAGCTGAGCCACCTGACGCACGGTGGAGATCTTCCTCACCGCCTTCTTAAGCAGCACCTTAAAATCTTTGGATTCAACTCTGTAACAGAAAAACAAAGTAGAAACACACCTTAGTGTATCTAATACATCACCAAATGACATCCCTTGTTTTTGAATGTCTATCAAAAAGTTTTATTCCAAAAACAACAAAAAGAGAAAAGTATATTTAAAGGGATAGTTCACCCAAAAATGAAAAATCTGTCATCATTTACTCCCCCTCAAGTTGTTCCAAACCTGTATACATTTCTTTGTTCTGCTGAACACAAAGAAAGATATTTGGAAGAATGTTTGTAACCAAGCAGATCTCGCTCCCCACTGACTACCATAGTATGGTAGTCAATGTGGGGGGCGAGATCTGCTTCTGTCTGCTTAGACAGAATTTTCATTTTTGGGTGAACTATCCCTTTAAGAAAACATTAATATCAACTTCATTTAACCGTTATATATCCGTTATATATCTTAAAAAGTATATAAATTTTACAAGGTTTCATTTGTTCAAATTAATTGTCTACATAAACTGACAATTAACAATAATGCAACAAAAAATTACATTATGTCACTTGGGAAAGCAAAACATTTAGACATGAAACATGAAACACTGAGAACAAACAAGACATTCAGAACACACAAACAGAAACATAACAGCATGCCAAACATAGCCGACGATCCATTTTAAAAAGCCGGCTATCCATATCTGAGGAGTGCCATCCAATCTGAAAGGAGAGAGCTTTAATAACCACTATCTTAGGCAAGTCACAAATATTCAAGACCAAAAATATCTATGAGGCTGTACAAAGTTACCAGAAATTATGACATCACCAAATCACAGACATACACAACTTCATTTAGATTTAAGGGTTATTTTGGTAAAAATCTATTACATAAAAAGTAAACTTTACATTAAAAAAACTTCACTACAAATTTATAAAACTGACAATTGCAGACATGAACAGAAATAAAAAAATATATATAGTGGAAAGATAAAACAGTAGGATAATGTAGTATCATTTGAGAAACATTACTTGAAAGTAGAAGAACTGAGTCTTGTGTATGGTTGGAGAATGAAACCCAACCAAAATAGGAAAAATTGGCAACGACTTCCCACAATGACCTTTTACCCCCCATCCTTTCATCCTCCCCACCTCCCTCAACTCCCTGTGCCACATTGAGTAATGTTATACATTCTCCATGCATAACATTACCTCAGTTTTTCTTCTTTGCAAGCTGTGCTTCTGCTTTCCGCTTCTTGTATGCGGCTATCTCCTCCATCTGCAAGCCATGAGCCATTTGCCTGAAAAATACATTGGAGAAAATAAACAGAAGACACACACACACAGACTGCAGGACACAGGCCGCGGAAAGGCCTCCCCTTACCCTGACTTTAGTATGGGTGGCACGGGGAGCGGTTTGGTGAAGCCGTCCCTCCCGGTGAGCCAGTAAGTTTCTTCTATACCCTTGCCCTGTGGAGAACAGAGTAAATAGATGACCTGTCGATCTAAACCCATCAACTTCATTCAAGTTGAGAAAAGAAATCATTCAAGAATTATTTTGCATTGTTTTGCAGTTCTGATCCTCCTACTTTGTTGGATGGCGCTAATAAAATAAAGAGTATTTACTGCATTTTGGGAAAAATGCATTATTTAATTCCTGCCTGATCTACAACAACTACATTATTTATACGGTTATCATCACCACTGAACCATTATATCATATAATGCAACATAACATACTGTACACTACCATTCAAAAGTTCTGGGTTGGTAAGATTTTTTAAATGTTTTTATAAGATCGTCTCTTATGCTCACTAATGCTGCATTTAAAATCACAGTAAAAACAGTAATATTTTGACATATTATTACAATTTAAAATGGCTGTTTTCTATTTGAATATTTTTTTAAATGTATTTAATTCCTGTGATCAAAGGTGCATTTTCAGCATCATTACTCCAGTCTTCAGTGTCACATGATCCTTCAGAAATCATTCGTGCTGATTTGGTGCTCAAGAAACATGCCTTATTATTATCAATGTTAAAAACAGTTAGTGCAACTTATTTGTGGAAACTGTCATCTTTTTTTTCAGAATTCCTTGATGAAAAGAAAGTTCACAGCATTTATTTAAAATTAAAATCTTTTGTAACATTGTAAATGTCTTCATTGTCACTTTTGAGCAATTTAATGTATCCTAGCTAAATAAAAATATTAAAGGTGCCCAAGAATGCTTTTTCACAAGATGTAATATAAGTCTAAGGTGTCCCCTGAATGTGTCTGTGAAGTTTCAGCTCAAAATACCCCATAGATTTTTTTTTAAATACATTTTTTTTAACTGCCTATTTTGGGGCATCATTAACTATGCACTGATATTTTTCAGCGCGCTGCCCCTTTAATTCGCGTGCTCCCTGCCACACAAGCTCTCGATTATATTACAGCACATTTACAAAGTTCACACAGCTAATATAACCCTCAAATGGCTCTTTACAAGATGTTCGTCATGCATGCTGTATGCATGCTTCGAATTATGTGAGTAAAGTATTTATTTTGATGTTTATATTTGATTTTGAATGAGTTTGATAGTGCTCCGTGGCTAACGGCTAATGCTACACTGTTGGAGAGATTTATAAAGAATGAAGTTGTGTTTATGAATTATACAGACTGCAAGTGTTTAAAAATGAAAATAGCGACGGCTCTTGTCTCCGTGAATTCAGTAAGAAACGATGGTAACTTTAACCTCATTTAACAGTACATTAGCAACATGCTAACGAAACATTTAGATAGACAATTTACAAATATCACTAAAAATATCATGATATCATGGATCATGTCAGTTATTATTGCTCCATCTGCCATTTTCGCTGTTGTTAAAAATATCATGATATCATGGATCATGTCAGTTACTATTGCTCCATCTGCCATTTTCGCTGTTGTTCTTGCTTGCTTACCTAGTCTGATGATTCACCTGTGCAGATCCAGATGTTACTGGCTGCCTTTGTCTAATGCCTTTCATGATGTTGGGAACATGGGCTGGCATATGCAAATATTGGGGTGTACACCCCGACTGTTACGTAACAGTCGGTGTTATGTTGAGATCCGTGTGTTTTCCGGAAGTCTTTTAAACAAATGAGATTTACATAAAGAGAAAGCAATGGAGTTTGAAACTCAATGTATGTCTTTTCCATGTACTGAACTCTTGTTATTTAACTATGCCGAGGTAAATTCAAATTTTGAATCTAGGGCACCTTTAATTTCTTTAAAAAAAAAACTGACCCCAAACTTTTAGTGTATAAACAAGTAATTGTGAGACAAACGATATGAAATCTTTTGTCCTACAGATGAACTCAGAGCTCACCTTCATTTCTGTTCGGGCTCTCAGCTCTACTTTGTACCCCAATTTCAGCTGCATCAGGATATTCACTGTACTGGAATGGACATGGATTCTATACGCTGCAAACACACACACATTTTAAAAGGTTAGTTCACCCAAAAATTAAATTCCTGTCATTAATTACTCACCCTCATGTCGTCCCAAACCCATAAGATTTTCGTTCATCTTCGAAAGACAAATGAAGATATTTTTGATGAAATCCAAGGGTTTCTGAAGCACACATAAGCAGCAATGTAACTGCACATTTTGAGGTCCAGAGAGGTATTAAAGACAAAGTGAAAGAAGAAAGTGACTACAGTGGTTCAACCTTAATGTTATAAAGTGACAAGAAAAACAAAAATAACAAATTTATTCAACAATTTCTTCTCTTCTATGTCAGTCTCCTACGCAAGTTGACATAGTTAACCCAGTGCTGCGCTTCCATTTTTATATTCGAACACCGGCTCAGTATTGGCCGACGCTGTACACGTGAGCAGCACGATGCATGCGTGTGATACTGAAGCAGGAGCTGGCCAATACTGAGTCGGTGTTCTGACGTAGAACACAGAAGCGCTGCACTGCGTTCACTACATCAATTGCATAGGATACAGACACAGAAGAGAAGAAATTGTTGAATAAAGTCGTTATTTTTGTTTTGTTTTGCGCACAAAAAATATTCTTGCTGCTTCACAACATTAAGGTTGAACCACTGTAGTCACATTGAATATTTTAACAATATTTTTACTACCTTTCTGGACCTCATAAGGACAATGACATTGCTGCCTATGTGTGCTTCAGAAACCCTTGGATTTCATCAAAAATATCTTAATTTGTGTTCCGAAGATGAATGAAAATCTCACGGGTGTGGAACGACATGAGGGTGAGTAATGGTGAACTAACCCTTTAAGTGTCTTATTTTTAAATGAGCAATTTAAGAACAATTTCCATGCCTGGCAAAGCAAATTATACAATTGATGACAGTCACTGAATTTCATTGATTATGCAGATGTTAATCATTTTAATCACTGTTAAAATGTTTAATGAGACGTATCTTTATATATATACAGTACATATTAATCTTTGAAATGCAGAAGCAGAACTGTTTATGGTGAAATTAAGTGTCACATGCTTACGCAATCCTGTAGACTCCATTCTAGAAGCAGTGGTAACCGTATCCCCGAACAGACAGTACCGCGGCATGGTCAAACCCACTACACCGGCCACACAGGGACCTAAAGAGAAAGCATACATAACGTAAATTAAACTTTCTACATTTATTACATTTAATCTTGAACCAAATGGCATGAATCAGCCTGACCTGAGTGAAGTCCTATTCGGATGCGGACTGGAACATCAGGCATATGCCTCATTTTGAAACTACCAACAGCACTCAGGATGTCCAGGGCCATGTTTGCAATCTCGGCTGCATGTCGGTTTCCATTGGGCACGGGCACACCTGATGCCACCATGTAAGCATCACCGATGGTCTCCACCTGCACGCAATGGAGACAGAGACACTTTCATTAGCAAACTGAAATATCACAGTATTTATTACAACAGTTTCACACGGTTACAACAAACCAGTGAAATCTCTGTGGAAGCAAACGCATTTGCTTATACAGTTATTTTTTATAAACAATGAAAAAAATGATTTACTGACTTTTTTACTGAAATTTTCTAGTGTTACCTTATAGACGTCATGATTGCCGATTACGGCATCAAATGTTGTGTAAAGGTCATTGAGGAGGTCAACCACCTCAATGGGCTCACTGTTGGCTGAGATTGTGGTGAAGCCAACGATATCACTGAAATAGAGACTGACACTGTCAAAATGCTCTGGTTCGACTGTAGTGCCCAGCTTCAGAGCCTCTGCCACTGACCTACAGAGGATTACGCAACAAAAAGAAAAAACACTTTAAAACTGAGCACAAGTGAATGAAAGCGGTTCCATGTTTATTTCTCTACTTATTTCTTAGTGTGATGGTAAAGTCATTACTGCGACTGAGTATCGGTTGCTTACGGGGGCAACATTTGTGTGAGGAGTTTCTCAGTCTTTTGTTTCTCTATTTCCAGCTCCTCTGTCCTTTCCCTGATCAACTCCTCCAGGTTGGAGGAATATTGCTCCAACATTCGCAACATGGAGTCTATGATGTTGGTCTTTTTCCCTTTATTAACATTCTTGAACTGTAAAGAGAATAAGAGAGATACAAAGAAAGGCAGAGTATATAAGAATACTGAGCTCCAAAATGATCCCAAAAGCATTTTGCTATTTGTCTCCATTGCTTGGTTATTCAGGGACATACGAATGTCAGTAATCTCTGTTATAATTTCAGTCTTACAACTTTAACTGCTCTGTAAATATGTTTGTAATTTTACAGTAAAATACTTTAAAATGCTACAGTAAAAACCTGTTAAATGATTAATTTTAGGTCACGTTACCATATAAATAACAGTAAAAGGATTAACATTGCACTTTATGTAATTTAACTGTTTAATACTGACAAGGAATTACCATGTAACCTTTCAGTGAAAACCAGTAGAAAGGATATTACCAGAAGTTCCTGCATGGCATTACATTTTAAATAAATTTTAATAAATTTGTTATCACTAATGTACATTAGAGGGTGATTTGTGTTACATTTCAAAATGTTTATTGCCTTCTTTCAGTGTGTTACCCTGATGTTACATGAGTATTTTATGGACAGACTATTTACGATTCAACATGTGGCTTTCTATTTTACCACCTGTATTACTATGGTGATTATCAGGACATTTTAAGGTAAAAAAACACTTTTGACATTATTTCACCTAATAAATGATATTATTAAAATATGAGTTGTAATAAACAGGCCATACTGGAAGTATTGTCACAGTATTTTTTGTTTTGAATTTCTGGCAACCAGCTAGATTTTTTTAACAGTATTATTGATTTCTATGAGAGAATAGGAATAATTTCATGTGACTTTATGGTGATGGTTTGGCAGTATTACTGATGTTCACCTGGTCAAAGATTTCATCAAATGTGGGTCTTTTCTCTGGCTGTTCATTCCAGCATTGCTTCATAAGTTGAATACACTCCATTGGCGCGTGGTCCGGAGACACAATGGGCCGGCACATTGGAGGAGGCTTCCGGACCTTCTTGATAATATCTATATTATCCAGATATATTAAAGATTCACACTTAACATAAAATACACTTTTGCAAAAAAAAAACAATATAGTCAAATAATAGTTATAGTACAGATCAAGGGTTTTCAAAGTAGGATCCTATGGGGTTTAGGGAAAAGTTCAGAGAAAATCAATGTGAAACAGAACAATTGAAAAAAAATAATACTATTGCTTGTATAGTAATACAGTGTTGAAATTTATTTGAAAGCAAATTTTCCAGATATTTGACACATATTTAATATACAGCAGCTTTTATACTAAAGGAAGGGGGCCTTTGCAAGGGGATCATCATGTTTGTGTGTCTGTGTCATCAAAAAGTTTGAAAACCTCTGGTATAGATGGTGGGGTCATGTGACTTTACCATCAGAAGACTGCTCCAGCATACAGAACGGGGGCCCTCGCATAACAACCTCTTGCATGATGATTGCGAAACTGTACACATCACCAGGGTGAGTGCCATGCAAACCAGGGTAGGACCCTCTCAATATCTCAGGGGCCGTCCATAGCAGGTCTATTGGGGTTAAAAAAAAATTACATTAACATGCTATGTAGGAGAAAAGAATATGGAAACGCATTGAAATAATAAGAAAAGGCTCACAATAAACGTTACCTTCAGCTGGCGGTTCAACATAAGGAAACCTTTGAGATTCCAACACCTCATTGTAGCCATAGTCTGTGATTTTGAGCACAAAACGCCCATCAACCACACAGTTCCTGGATTTAAGCCTTCCATGACAAATGTTCCTATGGTGTAGATATTTCATACCCTGCATGCCAGTCATAAACACACACAAGCATACATGTGATGTAACTGCAAATGCATTTATGTAACAAAGTACACACTAGAGTACTGATATAAGAATGATTTTTTTAATGACCAATAAACACATTTAAAATTCATATTATAATTCATTGATTCTTTTTGTGACATGCGATTTGGGTATCAATTCAGAAGACATCATCAGTGTGTGCTTGCTTTACTTCAATTTATTCAACTAATTCAACTAATCACATTGTTAGTAAGAGTACCTTGATGAGGTCCAGAATGAGAGAGGACTTGAACATCCAGTCCAGTTTGACGTCGTCGTTGAGCAACAGATCTTCCAAGCTGCCACGCGAACAGTACTCTGTTACTATGGCAAAGACTCCGCAGTCAAGGAAGAAGCCTAGAAAGGGGTTAATGTTCTCGTGCCTCATATCTTTCATCTGGAGTACAAAGAACACTTGTGTGATTATTTGTATGATGAAATAAAGGAAATAATCAAAAACAGAGAGAACACAGAATGTAAAATCAGTAGCAAAACCAACCAGTTCAAAAACATCGCTGGTATTTGGAGTGATGCTCCGGAAGTTTCCGTATGGAAGTCGTTTCAGCCATGCCCAATCACCCTGCCAAATGAGAAACACTGTAAATGTTCAAAGTAGTATACATTAAAGAAGACTAATATTCCACTATTTTTTTTTTTTTTTTTTTTTTTTTTTTTTTAATGAAGTCTACATAAACAGTCATAATCTAGATTTACATGACCATTTTTAACCATTTCTCTGGCCCTTAGAAAAAAAATGCTGTTTTGATATTTTACCATTAAGATTTCTATTTGTAAATGACCTCTCTTGTGACTGACTAATCTCCATGTGCAATACTGTTCAAAACTTTGGGGTTGGTAAGATTTTTTTATTGTTGTATTAAAAAAAATTATATTTTTCCCAAAATACAGCAAAACATTGAACACAAAACATTGCAAAATATTAAAATGACAATTTTTAAATATTCTAATATGTAATTTATTCCTGTGATGGCAAAGCTGTATTTTCAGCATCATTACTCCAGTCTTCAGTGTCACATGATCCTTCAGAAATCATTCTAATATGCTGATTTACTGCTCAAGAAACATTTACTATTATTATCATCAATGTTTTGTAACAATGTAAATGTATTTACTGTAACTTTTGAACAATTTAATGCATCCTTGCTGAAAAATAAGTATTAATTTCTTTAAAAAATCTGTCATGGCTAATGGTTACAACATCAATTATAACTATGGCACTTTCTACTGATGTCGACTCATATTTGCATCTTTGTTTTCATAAATGGTCTGAGTGGACTTGGAAGGGATATTTTGGTTGTGAATGTTAAATCAACACTCAATTTTAAACTCATTTTAAAGTAAAATCAGCCAATTTGGATAACTTAGTTGTTCTTTTACCTCAAAAATGACAACATTTGAATTTTCGTAGGTGGCTGGCGATTGGCTAGAGAATGGAGACTTGAGGCTTCGCTCTGAAATGCTCATTCTCGTGTCGCTGGCCTTGCTGTCATCCAAACTGAGCTTCTGTTTTTTTAGATAAAAGTATTAATTATTAGCATATGTTAATGTTTGTTTGTTTGTGTGTGTATGTGTGTGTGTGTGTGTGTGCTACTGACCTTATTGCTCAGGGAGGGGTTGATGAAAGTGACGTCATTTAAAGTCAGTAAAATCTTGTCGGCTCCCCGCACCAATCGGATTTTATTAATTTTACGCCTATACACAAAGATTAGAAATATTGTAAAGAAATCTCCTGTTGTAGTCTACACACTCTGAAAAACATCACAATTTAAAGGGTTTGATCACCCAAAAATTAAATTTCTGTCATTAATTACTTACCCTCATGGCCTTCAAACCCGTAAGACCTTCGTTCATCTTCGGAACACAAAGATGAAATAAAGTCAACGTGATAAAAAAGTCAATGTGACTACAGTGGTTCAACCTTAATGTTATGAAGCGATGAGAATACTTTTTGTGTGCAAAAACAAAACAAAAATATCTTTATTCAACAATTTCCTCTCTATCCTGTCATTTTTCTATGCAGTATACAGTGAAGTCACATTGTACATTGTTTCTGAACACAAAAAGTATTCTCGTCACTTCATAACACTAAGGTTGAACCACTGTAGTCACACTGAACAGAATATTAAATATGCCTTTACTACTTTTCTGGTACTTTTGTTGCTTTTAATGGGAGATTAAAAAAAAAACAACTCAGATTTCATAAAAAAATATTTGTGTTCTGAAGATGAACGAAGGTCTTACGCATTTGGAATGACATGAGGGTGAGTAATTAATGACATTACTTTCATTCAATTTAGGTTATAATTTGTTGATGAATAGGCCAACCTGATGCAATAAGAACAGCCCATCACGAAGAAGATGAACAGAAAACCAGACAGGAAGATTAAAAATATATTGAAAAGATTCACACCTGTAACACAGAGGGTGATTGTTACATATGACGTAAAATGCAAGCATGTCGATGTGAGCGAAAACCACGTTATCATTTACATACACACTCACCTCCACTGCAGATCATCCCACGTGTAAACCAGCAGCTGGAATCAGTTTTCGGTGGCCCTGCATGGGGAAAATGAATCGACCGACCCAGAAAGCGCACCATATCTGTCTGCATCTCTATACGATGTGTAGGTTGTAACTCCCAAGAAAAGCCATCTGTGTCCAGCACCACATAGTCCAGCATGCCAAAGTCAGAAGAGTTTGCTTGTAGGCTAACACCTTTGAACAGCAGGTTTCGGGCATTTTGGGCGATGTTCCCCCCAGACATCCATTGACCTGAAGCCCTGACACTTTGCATAGCATGAGCCATGAACACGATGGAGGAGTAGATGGTGCCAAACAATGGGGACACCTGTAGAATGTGAAGGTTTTACATTAGCTATTAGCATAGAGACCATTTTACGCCCCGTGTAAACCATCTTTGTACCTGCTGTGGTTTAAGGTGCCTGGGCAGCTCTCCTTGCTCCTGGGCCTTTTCAAAAGCTTGGTAGAAAGACTGTTCCTGTGGAGACTCAATAGTGATGGTGAGCACGGCATCATAGGCTCGTAGCAGCTTGCTGTTATAGCGCAGGGCTGGCTGGGTAACGTGATGGTAGGGCAGACTGTAAAAGAGAGTATCGTAAGATATAAACACCAACGAGCCGTCTGTCATCCGCATGTCATGAGCTGTCTCCAATAGCATCTTCTGGGCTCCTCCACCAATCAACACCGAGTGCATAACGAGGATGACCACTGCAAAAACAAAAGCATTGAGAAGAAGAGAGGACAGGTAGAAAGCACAGTAGCAAATGAGCAAATCGCACAGTGGAAAACAAACAATCATTTGTATCTTATTGTATATTCATTTACGTCATTATATTAAATACAGTGGGATCCAACTGTCTGAGATGACTGTTTTTAGGGTGGTCCTGCTAATCATAACAAAAGCAAATTTGCGACCCTGGACCACAAAATCAGTCATAAGTGGCACGGATATTGTTATAGCAGTAGCCAACAGTACATTGTTCAAAATTGTTCAAATCAAAATTATCGATTTTTCTTTTATGCCAAAAATCATTAGGCTATTAAGTAAAGATCATGTAACATGAAGATATTTTGTAAATGTCCTACCATATATATATCAAAAAATTATTTTTGTAAGTAATATGCGTTGCTAAGGACTTAATTTTCTCAATATTTAGATATTTTTGTACACTCAGATTCCAGATTTTCAAATAGTTATTGACCAAATATTCTATTATACTAACAATTCATATATCAATGGAAAGTTTATTTATTCAGCTGTATAATGATGTATAAATCTCAGTTTTAAAAAAAAATTACCCTTATGACTGGTTTTGTGGTCCAGGGTCACAATTGTCATGTTAACTCCTTTTTTAGTAAAACTGATGACAAAAAATGTTATATTATAATAGAAGCATTTCACTAGTGGTCTTAGACATTTGGACCTCACTTTACACTACTATCCAAAAGTTTGTGGTCAGTAAGATTTTGAAAGAAACTAATACTTTTATTGATCAAAGATGCATTAAAATGATCAAAAAAGTGACAGTATAGACATTTATAATGTTACACATTTCTGTTTCAAATGTTGTATAAAATTCTGTTCTTTTGAACTTTCTATTCATCAAAGAATCCTGAAAAACAATGTATCAAGGTTTTCACAAAAATATTACGCAGCATAACTGTTTTCAACATTCATAATAAGAAGAAATGCTTTTTGAGCAACAAATCAGCATATTAGAATGATTTCTGAAAGATCATGTGACACTCTAGACAGGAGTAATGATACTGAAAATTCAACTTTGCATCACAGGATTTTTTTTAAAATACAGTATATTAAAATAAAAAGCGTTTTTATTGCAATATTACTGTTTTTACAGTATTTCCGATAAAATAAATGCAGCCTTGGTGAGCATAAGTTTTAAAAACATTTAAAAAATCTAACCGACTTCAAACTTTTGAAAAGTAGTGGAAATACTGATAAGTATAAGTATCAAAGCAAAGATTTGAAGTAAACTCATTTGGAGAGTAAATTATGAAATAACATGGAACTTGTAAGTGCAAAACAATAGTAAATGTTACAGTTTAACATGAGTGCAGAGTAATTATCAGGACATCATATGATCTGTGTTTTAAACTCACAACGGATATCCGCCACTTTCTTGACCTTGGCCAGGGTATTGCGCACGCTGGTGTGGTCATTACGAACGGATGCCACAATGCCAACAGGCATCCCGTGACCCCGCAGGGCATTGGCCAGCCTTATACCTGCCTCCACCCACACATCCTCAGCTGATGAAATGATGCCAACATGTGCCCAACTAAAGTGGCGCATGAAGCTCAGCAGCACAAGGGAGGGGAGGGGCATGGTTCGGGCGAATGTAGGGTGACTGCGGGCATCATCCAGCTCATTTCCAATACAAGACCAGGAAAACACTGCCTTATTCCAACTCTTTCCTAAGAGAGAGGCAGCTTCACAGTAGCCTGGGTTAACTGGACCGATAAACCCAGATGCCCGTTTATAGTAACCAAGAAAACGGGCAAAAGACTGAGATGTCTCACAGTCCTCCTCCAGGATGACATAATCGAACGTGATGCCCTGTGAGAGGAAGTGGTCCTTGTTGATGTGCTCCACAGCTAACCGCGCAGCCACGCCGGGCAGGGCTTTAGTGAAGAGAGGGTCACATGACCAAGGCCCCACCACCCCAAATCTAACAGTGGCAGCAGTGGTGGCAGGTAAGAGGCACAGAGTGCTTACAGTGGACCACAGTAGCCAGAAACATAAATAGGTGTGTTTATGATCATTAGTGAAATGGGAGCTTTGGTCAGGGGTCTGGAGTCCTCTGGTGGCCAATGCTGGAAGTAAGCTGAGAAAGGCACTGGATGGCCGTTGCATTGCAAGGTAACAGGTCAGCCACGCAGCTGGTGGGTTGGCACACAGTGGAGCTCCTTCACTGTCACATGAGAGATGCCCTCAATGTCAATCATTCCATCAGCTAACTAAGAGAAATAAACATATGTAAACTGACAGAATTGATAGAATTGAATTTTTTGCAAAAAAAAAAAAAAAAGATCAGTTGCATTATATGCAGTAATTAGCATTGTATGCAGCAAAAAATGCTTTCAGAACAGCAAAAATACTTTAATGAAGAAAGTGCATTGGATTAAATCTATACATTTGTGCTGGTTATTATAAATGGTGTAGGATTGGGAGTGAGAGGATTGCTGAAATCCTGTTAAGAGTACAGTATAATTCAGTAATGCTTAGGCTGGCTACCTCAGCATTATTAAAATAAAACATTTCATGCATTTAGACTACTGTCATGTTCAAACAAAAATTCTGCAGAACAACCATTGCTGTTAATCATATATTAAACTGGGTATCATAATCAAAGCAGAGTACATATGAAACTTACGGGACTTTAAATCTGATTATCCAAGTATGTCTGTGCTGCTGCTTGAGTTTACTGTGACCATCACAGCTGAAATACAGAAATGAACAAGTAAACCAAATTGTGAAAAAGCTGACAGTATAACCAACGATATTCATTATCATTATCTATTTACAACACTTTTTAAACTTATATGACTCATTTTTAGTGTTATGACTCTCAGTGTCAGTGTTAAAAACCACAGTCTAGCTTTACTAATTAGTGACACTAATAACTAAATTTATTACCTAACCACTGGATTTGACTTACCTACTCTAACTGGCAAAGTGATGTCTGATTGCTCATTTCCATAACTTGCTAGCTTCATCTATGCAAGTCCTCTCCATGGAAACACTATAAACATGTGCAAAAATCAGTGTAATCAATTATTTCTTGTTATTTCCAAATCTGCTATGAAATAAATCCAAATATGAGCAGCAAGTACGATCACGGCCTATCCAGAACTGAGTTACAGTTATAATCTTCTCTTCTGCTGCGCACCATGCCACTGCTGACCTCAGTGAATGACCTGAAGATTATATCAATCCAATTTTCAGCCTGTGTGATGGGCACATTGTAATGTTGTGCATGCTCTTCCAAATATAGCAGTTGCTGGTAATTGTTGCCAAAAATACATATTATTTTTACACAAAGAGTTGGTATAATGAATAGGATAATTTTAAAAAAAAAAGCAATATAGCTTAATTTTTTCAGGTGTAATGGTGGGACTTCAAAGTTCTGCCTATTAAAGGGTTAGTTCACCCAAAAATGAAAATTCTGTCATTTATTACTCACGCTCATGCCGTTCCACACCCATAAGACCTTCGTTAATCTTCAGAACACAAATTAAGATATTTTTGTTGAAATCCGATGGCTCCGTCAGTGAGGCCTGCATAGCCAGCAATGACATTTCCTCTCTCAAGATCCATTAATGTACTAAAAACATATTTAAATCAGTTCATGTGAGTACAGTGGTTAAATAGTAATATTATAAAGTGACGAGAACATTTTTGGTGCGCCAAAAAAACCCCAAAATAACGACTTATTTAGTGATGGCTGATTTCAAAACACTGCTTCATGAAGCTTCAGAGCGTTATGAATCAGCGGTTCGGAGCGCTAAAGTCACGTGATTTCAGACACGCGATCGACACAGAAGAATCATAACGCTCCGATGCTTCCTGAGGCAGTGTTTTGAAATCGGCCATCGCTATATAAGTCGTTATTTATTTATTTATTTATTTTTATTTTTTGCGCACCAAAAATATTCTCGTCGCTTTATAATATTAATATTGAACCACTGTACTCACATGAACTGATTTAAATATGATTTTAGTACATTAATGGATCTTGAGAGAGGAAATGTCATTGCTGGCTATGGAGGCCTCATTGAGCCATCGGATTTCAACCAAAATATTTTAATTTGTGTTCCGAAGATTAACGAAGGTCTTACGGGTGTGGAACGGCACGAGGGTGAGTAATAAATGACAGAATTTTCATTTTTGGTTGAACTAACCCTTTAATCCGGAAAAGGAGAAAGAAGAAGATAACTGAAGTACCTACACATACAATAGGGGGCAGTAGAATCCAATTTCCCGTATCTGCCTGGCGGATATTGTGGCCTGGAGCTCTGTGAGATTAGCTTGCTCTGTTATCGTTTTTTTCAGACATTTAATTTTGGTAAAGTTTGCTAAGTTTTAGGAACAAAAGTGACTGTACTTTGCGGGTCACTTTCACTATCTGCTCCATCTGTCCCTCCACCCTCTCTCTCTGTCCTCCCTGCAATCCTAAACAAATACTTTCCAGATAATTGCTTTCTTATGCAATGAGTGACCGAAATGAAATCCTTGATCAATCATAAAGTTGCAGTAAAGTCTTATTTTAAAAACTTTAAATATGCCATTTTCTCAGTTGTATGTGCTCACAATCAAAATAGATTTTGTTCCCATCCATCCATAATTCTCATAATTCACTCACCCTAACATGACCTGGCATCACTGTGGTCATCCAGAGTACATTTCAGTGGGGGAAAGGCAGCGAGAAAAGTCAGACTCATGTCAAAAGTAGTGCTGTGGAATATGGAAAAAGACTACTGTGGCTGATCTTAGTGCCTCACAACATTTCCTCGCTGCCATCCAAACCTTCCGCCATCAGAGCCAGTCCTGATGATAGTGATTAATAATATTGTGGAAAGGATGACCTCTGGTGACAGACTGGAGAAGTTGCAGGTCTGATGTGGCATTTAGATCTACGTAGTTAAAACTCGAGATATTTTGATTTGGACTATTCTTAGATCTACATGCCTTCCAGAATAGCAAATAAAACCAATATAACTTTTTTTAACCACTGATTAATAAGGAATGGAAACTCTCTAAATCATTCCAGACTAGATTCTAGAATAGTTATGATGGAGCTTATATAATACTTCAATGCCACATTTAGTTTAGAAGTAAAACAGATGGAGTTCAATGATATGCTATGAATCTTTTTTGTTGTAGTAACCAGCTAACCAGCAGACGACTCTAAAACATTGCTCAGTGATCCAATTATATTCCTGTGTGTGTGTGAGTGTTTATATAAATGTACATTATAAAATGGAATTGAATATGTGTATAAGAAAGTATTTATATATTTGTCTGTATATATATATATATATATATATATATATATATATATATATATATATATATATATATATATATATATATATATATATATATATGCTTTTTGATGCACCTTTGAAGTGTCAAGTCGGAAAATTATTGAGAAATTAGATGCCAAATATAGATCAAGGCTAAAAGGACACCTCACAGTAGGAGTGTTTTTTTTTTTTTTTTTTTTGTGAAGGGGCACCAATGGCAGTCCTGCCCAGCAAAAAGAGGCCAAAAAGATATGGCCACAGAAACAAAATACATATCTGGATTCATAAACCAAAGAAAAACTTGAACTTGATTATATGATCACAGTGCATTCGCATTGTATGAAAAATAACAACTTTCCCAGTTTGATAAAACTTCTTTTGTGTTCTATGGAGAAAAAATCGAACTAGTTTTGAGTGACATGAGCTAGATGATGAAAAAAAATTCAGGTTAAAGCAAATGATCTGCAAATGGTGTGACTCAATTGGACTGACCAAATTTAGACATATGGGTTGAATGATCATGATGCTACTGCATCAATGGATAAATACAATAGACAAAAATGAGCACAAAACTGAATAGGCACCTTTTTGACCAAGTCTCTACAATCTCTGCTTTAAGTTTTACAGAACTGAACAAATATGGGAACAGACGTGAATGTACAAGGCTAAATTGAAAATGAAAATAAACCATAGACATGTTTGGTGTGTTAACACAGCAGTCAGGCTCTGCTGATAGGAACTAGCAGGTCTTAAACCACACTGATGTTTGTCAGTTGAGAGGATGGTCTGGATGATCCACAACAGAATGTTCCCTTAAAGGGTTAGTTCACCCAAAAATGAAATCCTGTCATTAATTACTCACCCTCATGTCGTTCCACACCCGTAAGACCTTCGTTCATCTTCAGAACACAAATTAAGATATTTTTGATGAAATCCAAGAGGTTTTTTATCAGAAAGCAATGAAATTATCACATTCAAGGTCCAGAAAAGTTGTTAAAACAGTCAACGTGACTACAGTGGTTCAGCCTTAATGTTATGAAGCGACAAGAATACTTTTTTTTGCACAAAAACAAACAAACAAACAAACAAACAAAAAAATTACTTTATTCAACAAATTCATCTCTCCGCTGTCATTCTCCTACGCTATTTACGCTGCGGCGCTTCCGGGTTCTACGTCAGAACACCGGTGTTCAAGTGAACAGCATGACACATGCATGTGATGCTGACGCAGGAGCGGCCAATAATAACTTAATGGGAATGTTAGCAAAATGCATAATATTACTGTAAAAAAATCTTTCCTAGTTGTTTTCTCATCCTTCTCATTTTTATCTTATTAATAAATCTCCTTCTTTCTGTCTCTCTAACTTCCTGACATGCTGCCTAACCCTTCCTTTCTCTTTCTGTCTTTCTTCTCTTTTCCACCCCCGGTCCTCCTTTGGGAATTGTCTTGGTCATGCTTCCTGTGGCTGTGATAACATAATGAGCTCAGATGGAGGGGGGGGTATGTCTCTAACCATTTCACGTCACAGATGTTTCTCCTCTAATAATACTCTGCTGAGAATTCAAACTTCTTTGACCAGCTTTCCCGAATGAACCGTAATTTGGACAAACACCAATTTATACTCCTCATGAGTCAGAGGACAAAATAAGTACTCCTGTCTTTCTCAGTTTAGCAGGGCTTTCTCAATAGCAAACAGGAAGCCATTTATAATTGTAATGTCAGAGAGATGGTTTATTAAATCTGTCTTACGCAAACTAGAGTAGAGGCGCCACTGATACAGGCTTGTGGTCTAATCCATCAGCAGATCCCTGAGATTTTTATAATTGTACTTAATGTCAGGCCAGATTACATGCATTAAAACAGCGTGACTCACACTTACACAATCACAAACCTTTTACTCACATTAACGTTTTTTCTCCACTCATGCATGAATGTGCAGCACTGAGTAAGTTTATTACATGGCTACTTACCAAATAAATATGTGCAAAAGAAATATTGATTTTAATTTAAATATTTTATAATTCTATATTATCTTAAAAGTTACACTACAAAAATAGTCCATTACAATGTACAAAACAATCAGCCTAGCAATATTACAGTAATATCAATACTTAATATCAATACTGAAGATCTCTACGGGCATTCCCATACTGCAATATATATATATTATAATTTCTTTTCTGGCCAAAATTTATTTTAAATATATGGTAAATATATGTATATAATGTATAAATATTAGCTTCAACGTTCATATAAACAAAATATATTCATATTAAAAAGCCTAATAGAAGTAGCCCAAATATTATAAATAAAAATGATAGGCCTACATATATTCGGTCTGAATGATGTCCTACCTATTTCCATACCTCCGCGCACATCACACGTCATCAGCGCGTCTTGTAAACAGAGTTGTAGACAGACAGCCACCAAAAACAAACAGCAGCAGCCTTTGCTCCTTCTGAACCAAAATAACGAGCTTATACTGCGTTCACGCCATGTCCTAACCGTAATTATGAGATGGCAACCCGTGACGTTCTACCTGGAGCTGTTCACGTCCTCTGACTCGGATTTATGTCAACAGCACTATTAAAGTTCACCCAAAAATGGAAATTCTGTCATTAATTACTCACTCTCATGTCTTTCCACACATGTAACGACGAGAATTTTGTGCCCCATAAAAAAACAAAATAACGACTTTATTTAACAATATCTAGTGATGGGCGATTTCAAAACACTGCTTCATGAAGTTTCGAAGCTTTGCGAATATTTTTCGAATCAGTGGTTCGGAGCGCGTATCAAACTGCCAAAGTCACGCCCCCCAGTGGTGAACCATTGAAATTTCGAAACACAACGTAAGGAAGCCTTGTTTACTGAAATCATGTGACTTTGGCAGTTTGATACAGCTCCAAACGCAAAAAAAAAAAAGTATTCTCGTCACTTCATAACATCAAAGACTATAGAATAACACTTAAAGGGACTTTGATAACATTAAGGTTGAACCACTGTAGTCACATGAACTGTTTTAAATATGTCTTTATGAGCTTTCTGGGCATCAGAAAGCGTTAATTACCTTGCTAGCAATGGAGGCCTCACTGAGCCATCGGATTTTATCAAAAACACCTTAATTTGTGTTCCGAAGATGAAGGTCTTACGGGTGTGGAACAACATGAGGGTGAGTACTTAAAGGTGCTCTAAGTGATGTCACACGTTTTTAGGCCAAAACATTTTTTGTCACATACAGCAAACATCTCCTCACTAGCCACTAGCTGCCTGTCCCCTGAACAACACTGTAAAAAAACGTGGTCTCTGTAGTCGCCACAAGCTCCGAAAACAGCAATAAAAACAAACTGGTGCAGCCTGGACCACGAATCATAATAAACATGCTCCAGCCAATAACCAACAAGAATGATTTTAAATGCATTATTGTATTACATTTACTATAAATAAAGCTGCATCTGATTATGCTATGTTAGCTATTTGACAAAATAGTGTTTTTCTGAGGCATGGTAAAGCATGGTATTCACAAAAAAATCAAGAAAATTTATTTAAACAATAAGACTATATGTGTTAAGCTATATAACATTAGTTTTCTGTCTATAAATATATCAAAACAGATGTTTCCTTCTCTATTAAAATGTGTAATATATTAAAACGTCTTTGGTGTTTTCATGGTTTCTACAAAATAAACCCGGAAACCAAGGGTAACGCGGGTATGGCGCAATTGACAGGCGACTCCTCACACATCCCGGAGCCTTGGTTAAAATTGCAATTTTCTCACGATTTACAAATAGTTGGAAACATTTTGGATATTGTAAGTACTCAAATGAACAAAATATATAAAACTGGCCTAGTGGTTTTTGGATATTTTACTGCAAAAATATTACATATTGCACCTTTAAAGGTTTTTTATAACTTTTAACTTAAGCGCCTTGCACGAGACTCTGCAAAACACACAAACGCAATGGTCACATCCACATATTTAGATTAAAAAAAACAATGGAAAAGTAGCTCAGTGGAATGGAAAACCGCTTTCTGTGTGAATGGCCCCTGAATGTCACTAAAACATTTTAAGAGCATATTTAAGTTCTTTTAAAACATTTCTGATCAGAAATACTTTTGAAACTACTATAACACTGGAACATTTTAGTCCTCAGAGATATACCACAGCTGAATTACATTTGCACATTTAATAGTGACAAGGGAGTCAAAAAACCAACTGCTTAACAACAGCTGCAAAATCTGGTAATGGTTTAGGGGACTTCTGGCGATCGACCAAATAGTTCTGAGTTCTCTAGTTTGCAATGATTTGAGAATGATATGAGAACATTTTAGTTGAAATGGGATGGTGATGTTGACACAAGAAAGTCTTTGATGTAAAAAAAGAAAGAGAGCAAAGGCTTGTTGAGAAAGAAGTTAAATAACCAACGCATGTTGTTTTTTTTACCAGTCTTTTACTTTGTTTAAGTATAATGAATTGGACATACGTTCTGAGAGCAGAGAAGGCTGGTCACATTCTGAATCTGCTTTTCATTAGGCCATTGGGTGAAGAGTAGAAAATGGTAAATCAGAGGTGAAAGGTTAGAAGTTAAAGACTCAGTAGGTGCATGACCAATAGTTCAGTCTAAGAAATCTCCAGACCTGCATCAGAGGAATGCTACTTCATCTGTGCTGAAAGATAAACAAACATCTATTTGAGTGGGTGAATGGGACATCTGGAAGAAGGAAGCCAAAGAGACCCTCAACGAATCTCCACAGTACAACAAAATCCTTGACACAGTGTAAGTAGGTCAAAGGTCATGGGAACCACCAGTCAACAACCTCTTCCTCCCATGATTATAAACAACATAGCTGGATTATGTTATCTAACTGTCAGGAAAAGTAGGGATAACCCTAGTATAGCATTTTGCAAAATTGCCCCCAGTCACATGAGAATCTATGTTTCCAATAAATGGTCCTCCAATATGTTTGTTTTATTTATCTACTTTCTGTATAATAAATGGCTTGGTCAAAAATAATCAGTTTATCCTTGCTTCACATTGAAGAGATTAAGGAAATTCATTTTTAATACAAGAAAATCATTACTAAAGAATTGAATTTAAGAAAGTCATTTAATCCTGGAAAACCAGGAAACATTAGCATGATAGCAGCTAAAACAAAGAAACAAAAACAGCCTTTATGGCCTTAAAACCATTAGATATAGAGTTCAGTGCCAGGAGTCCCATGCTTCCAGAGGGCTGTGATATCACCACTCATCTTCTATGAGAACTTGCAAAAACAACTGGCAAGTTTCATTGTTTTGCCTTATATTTCACAATCACTTGTGCAACAGTATGTTGTTAACACTTTCTAAATCCTCTGCGGTCACATTCGTCAACCAGTTCATCATCATAGTGCCGTAGCTGACTTGACCTTGGATGACAGCACTTGTCGGAACCTTCTCTTCAACTCTTGCATGTTCGGGCTCTTTGGCCTGGCAAGGTGTAGCCCACCTTTTCTCTTCTCCCCATTTCCTCCTCCCAGCGCTCGGCTCACCTCCTGACATAAGTGCAGAAAAGCAGCCTGGACGCTCTCATGGTTCTCCCTGGCCGAAGCCTCAAAGTAGGGCCCTCCCAATTCATCAGCCAGCGCCTTACCCTCATGATCCGGGACCTGCCGGGCACGCAGCAGGTCGCTCTTGTTTCCCACGATGATGACGGGTATGTTGCCGCTGGGATGGATTCTGCGCACATGTTGGTAGAGAGGCTGGATGGTACGGTAGCTGTTGAGGTCAGTGATAGAGAAGACGAACACATAACCATCTGCCCAGTAAATGGAGCGATTGATCTGCTCCTGACAGTAAAGACCCTCTGCATCATCCTGGAATGAGAAAACTGCTGTTCTTATTCCAATTATATAAAAAAAATTTGGACATTTTTATTTATTTTAAAAAACCTCTCCAAGGCTGCATTTATTTGATTAACTATACAGTAAAACAGTAATATTGTGAAATATTTTCTATTTTGAATAGGCCTATATTTTAAAATTTTAAGCAGCAAAACTGTCTTCAACATTGATAATAATTTTTCTTGAGCATCAAATCAGCATATTAGAATGATTTCTGAAGGCTCACGTGACAATGAAGACTGGAGTAATGATGCTGAAAAATCAGCGTTGCTGTCACATGAATATTTTAATATTTCACATTAACAAAATAACAGTTTTAATGTATTTTGATCAAAGACATGCAGCCTTGGAGAGCATAAGAGACTTCTTTCAAAAATTTGAATGATTACAAACTTTTGACCAGTCGTTACACTATATTGGAAATGATCATTTTGATGTAAATAAAAAAGAGAATCAGTATTCAAAACATCATTTGTTTATTTATTCAGTTGAGCAATTAAAATAATTATGATATTATTTTACTGATTGCTTCAATTGTAATATATTTAATCTTTTTTCAACAATAACAGAACTAACTACCAATAAGTTAGTTCTAACATAACAACTAAGAAGTAAACTCTCAATTATCATAACACCTATAAATACACTGTGCTTGAGCCAGGATCAGATTCATTCAGTTGAAGAGAGCCCTTCAGTACACATGAGTCAGACTAATGAGCTTATGGCTGAACACACCCTTTTTATCTCCTCTGCACTGCATACTTTGTTTACAGGCCAAATGTTTGAACTAATATTCCCCACAGTTCATCTGAAGCATGCAGGAATCCCATAGGCAATGACTGACTGATCTAAGTGACTGTGATAATACTCCATGGGCACACTTTTGATGAAGGCTTAGCTTAAAGACGGAAGAAACGCATTGGTATAATGTGGAGGTACCTGCAGTGAGACACATGGAGTGTCCTGCACTTGTAAAGAAACTTGCTCCCCATCCAAATTAATCTTCCTTGAATACAAGGCTCCTAGAAATGTTGAACAAAAATCACCTTGTAAAACAATAAAGCTCTTTAGAGAACTTCATTACGCTTTTTCAGCCATTTTAAGTTTAATTTCTGATGAGGAAAATCATGCTGAAAGTCTGAAAACTTGAGTACAAATGACAGAAATGATTGTGATGAGTAAAATGGGCTGAATTAAATGTTATAAAGATTTAAAAAAAAAAAAAAAAAAAAAATCACAGTTCAGTATAGGATCACAGTAGCATTCATTATAATGTTTACCTGTGTTGGCTTCATAGTCTCCAATGAATCTCTTAGTAAGAAATCTTACAATCAGAGCTGAAAATAGAAACCAAATGGAAACTTTGCTTTAGCATAACAAGCAGTGTCACATAGCTCGTGCACAAGTCAGTGTATGTCGCACCCTGGCGTTATAATGCTTTAAATATCCCAAACATCATCATCATCATTTTTCAGGATTAGAAACATGCATAACATTGGGACTTTATAAATGACTTGAAACAGAATGCAAAAACATTAAATCTCCGAGTCCTATTAGAATGAGTTACAATGAAATAAAAATATGAAAGCCTATGCATGATGCCATAAAGAACAAAAATTGTTTTAAATATAACATATATGCATTAAAAGCTACATAATTTGATACACTTACCTGTTTTTCCAACATTGCTTGCCCCAAGAACAACTATTTTGACGTTTTTGTTAGGCACGCAGTCTAGTACAGGGTACTCCGGTATGGGAACTAGCAAAAAGTTGCTAGAGCCACTGCTCATTGTTCTTGGCTGTTCGATAAGAAGACGCATTTAGAAAGCTGTAACTATTATTAGTCTGTCTAGAAATGCATGTCTTTTCTTCCGCTTTCTCGCGCTACTCGAGCCCGCTTCACACGTTAGGTGTCCTCCTCCTCATAACGCAAGGAGCCTTCCGCTACTTCGGCACACAGAGGTCTGGAGAGACTGCTTTAAATAAATGAAAACATCCAGTGCACCCCAAACGCTGGCTCCGCTTCTGCACGACATGAATGTTAATTCTGCATAACGGCCCTCTAATGAAGTAACTCATAAAATCTAATGAAGTAAATTTGAACAGTTCACATCCCGCAGTTCCTGATCGCCAGATCTTTCTCCTCAGACCTCAACTGCGCCTTCAGCCAAAAAACAAACAAACCAAAAAACCAAAAAAACCGGACAAGCTGAAGAGGGGCGTGAATAAACCAGTGTGAAACTCATTTTTAAGATCAAATGGGATAGGATAAAATACAATAATTAGCCTATGTTTATAACAATTAAAGTAAATTAAAACGTTTTTCAGTAGGCTATGTTTGTGTCTGATATGCTAAATTTATTAATAGTTGTGCTATAATTTAAAAGAATTTGCGAATTATTATTATTATTTTTTTAAATGACTATTATTTTAATGACTTTCGAAGCACGATGGAGAGCGTCGCGAGAGCAGCTGTTGCCATGTTTACCTCAAGCAAACGCGAAGCTTATTTGACATTCTGCCTTTTGTGGTAACTGAAACCATAGACATTATAATAAAAAGTGTTTATTATAATGTCTATGACTGAAACGCTAAAAGGTCCATTCAGACCAGCAAAGATAAATAGGCCTAGCCTATAATGTTTAAATGACATAATCGTGCTGATTCAATAAAGAGTTTGGACGTTCACAGCACAGTTATAACGATATAACGACACAGAGGAACGATATCACTGGAAACACTTTCAGAGCAAATTTTTCCAGCTGATGAACGATGAAAACATTTGTGAGTCAATTAATCCATTTGCTACAGGCGACGGAACGTTATCGTGAGTTATTATCATCAGTTTAATTATTGTATGGTGTGATCGGGCCTTAAAGGGACAGTTCACCCAAAAAATAAAACTTTTGTCATCATTTAGGCTACTTCCCCTCAAGTTGTTCCAAACCTGTATGAATTTCTTTGTTCTGCTGAACACGAAGTAGGATATTATTTGTTTGGTTACTGACATTCTTCCAAATCTTCCTTTGTGTTCATCAGAAGAACAAAGAATTTCTTACAGTAAATGATGACAGAATTTTCATTTTTGGGTGAACTATCCATTTAATACAAACACATAATTTTGTTTGAACTACTTCAGAGGTTTAAGCATTAAAGGGGTGGTTTATTATGATTTCACTTTTTTAACTTTAGTTAGTGTGTAATGTTGCTGTTAGACCATAAACAACATCTGCAAACTTACGACGCTCAAAGTTCAAAGCAAAGGGAGAGATTTTCTTTTAAAGAATTCTCTGTTTAAAGTCGGCATGAAATCAAAATTGACCCTATTTACTTTGTTAGCGCATATTACTTGTCTTGTGGTGAACAATTAATCTGTGCAAGTTAATACACAGAAAAAATTGTTTGTCGTGGTAATCTTTAATCAAAATCTGAAGAGTTACTTCCAGTCTGGCGTTCCTTCTTTGATGACGTCAGTTTGACGGCTTGGGTTGAAAACGATTAAACCACTCCTCTCCAACCGTTAGTCTGCTATGAGCGAGAGATGGAGAGGAGGAGCGTTAAAGTAAAACCCTGCCCCCTATTCAATATTCCGTTTCACTTGGAAATACATCACAACACTGGAGAAAAGTCGTTTGCAACTTCCGGTTCACGGGGACTTTAAGGACTACAACAAACGGCTGGTAAGGACTACAACGAGCTTCTTCCCGGTTTGGTGACATCACTAACCCTAAAATTTACATAAACCCTGTCCCCGAGAACACACAACAAAGGGGTGAGGCCATATTATTGCAATACAGTACGTAACACAAATGCAATAGCATGTCATAAAAGCCAGATGCCAACATAAGGTATAAACGTAATTAAACTAAACTATACCTGTTCTATCTTCATGCAGCATATATTCTCTGGCTCTGTAGGCATCTTACAACAGTTCCCACATGAGCGATTAATAGATTATCATGCCAGAATATGCTAATCAATGACTTTAAGATATCCCACATCAGCTACATAAATTCATCAACTAACCATTCAGAAACGTCCTGCTGCATTCTACATGTTGTTACTTCTTCTTGAGCCTCTCCATTATTGTCCGACTCCGTATTGAACATAAAAAGCTGAACAGTTTCTGACATTTTCAGTCAGTCTGAGGTAATTGGCGCTGCTAACTAGTCTGGGTAAACCCAGCCTGATCTGCCAGCGATTTGATTTCGCTCGGCAACTCAGTCTGGAAACCCGTGCATTCATTTCTGCTGCGCTGTTACACTTTTGCGGGAACCAATCACAGACTGGCTTATCCACCTTGCTCGCTATTGGCGGGTATAACACGATGACGATAGAGAAGCGACGGCAAGCAGCTTTCAAACTCTATCTGATCTACCTGTCTCTCGCACGACCGTCACTCCAAAATAACAATGCACAATCACAGTGACGCCGATTGTGTTAAGCATTTACCTTATCTGAGAGAAATGTAGCAGAGCGTTGATCCGACAGTCTCTTCATAGGAAGATTACAAACAGCGATTAATGACACACAATGATTCTCTGCTGTTATTTTGGTGGTTTGCTTCACAATGTAAGTACAGGACTCTTTTACTTCATTGCCCCTTGATGGTAGACAATATTTTTATTATTTGCTCTATATGTTTAGTCTCCCTGCTTCTTGAATCTCGCGCCACCTGAGCTGACTGGAATACTTTTTGGTTGTCATGACAATGACGTAGTTTAGGGCGGCTATATTCCGCGTTCATTTACACTGAACCAGAACAGTATCAGACTCGCCTTTTAAACACTCTCGACGATGCTGAATGACTTGTTTAGTTAGCAAACAAATTGCTCGAGTGGGTGTAAATACCGATCACTTTCATGTTTTTTTGCACAACCTGCAAAAATCGCTCGATGCCATTGCTGCTTCTGCAAACCGCGGATCAATGCTATACAAACCAATACAAACTAACCCTGCGTCTCAATCAGCTCCCTAGTTCCCTAGGTCGTGAATCAGTATATCATGCAAGTGAATGTGGCTGATTCCCTGATCAGTGCTCTGACTACTGAACTAGGGAGCTGATTGAGACACACGGTAAACCTGTCTGGAGTTTTCGCATCGCTCTGCAAAGTACGTCATCCGGATCGTTGATCTGATTGGTTGAAGGACTATCCAATTGCGTGACTAATGCTCTTTGATCACGCCTCTTGTGCAGTAGGAAATACATAGCAAACTCCCCAGACCAATGTTCAATTTTAAATTGAGCTTGGTCTGGTGATAGCCAGACTAGCTGCTAACACGAGCTCTTGAAACTCCGCCCTTTTCTTGAGAGCAGCAGCTCATTTACATTTAAAGGGACACACACAAAAACGAAGCGTTTTTGCTCGTCCTAAAAAAGTGACAAATTTAACATGCTATAAAAAATGGGGTATTTTGAGCTAAAACTTCACATACACACTCTGGGGACATCAGAGACTTATTTTACATCTTGTAAAAGTGGCATTACATGACCCCTTAAACTGTGATGAATTAAATTGTTTTACTTGTTTCACTCAGTGAACAGTAATCTATCGATTGTTTTCTTTGTTTTAAATTAGTTACTTTCTCAGGAGATTAATTAACAATTAAAGCACTGCACATTCAAAAATGCACTTAAATGAGCATACAATATTATATAGGCTACTATTCATTTTTTCATCCCCTTTTTTCATGACACAGTGGAACAAACATTAAACCCACACATTTTTATCTAAACTAAGAGATTTAGGCCTAGTAAATCACAGTAGAAAACACTCTTTCAAACAAATGTGCACCAGATTTCATATTTGCAGTCAGTTGCTCAGGTGTGTGCGTGTGTGTGTGTGTGAGCAGGGATGGGCAGTATTTATTAGGGCCCAAGCGAAAATTCGCGCAGGGCCCTCTTGTTCTTCTAAGGATTATTAGGGCCCAAGCGAAAATTCGCGCAGGGCCCTCTTGTTCTTCTAAGGATTATTAGGGCCCAAGCGAAAATTCGCGCAGGGCCCTCTTGTTCTTCTAAGGATTATTATTAGGGCCCAAGCGAAAATTCGCGCAGGGCCCTCTTGTTTTTCTAAGGATTATTATTATTAGGGCCCAAGCGAAAATTCGCGCAGGGCCCTCTTGTTCTTCTAAGGATTATTATTAGGGCCCAAGCGAAAATTCGCGCAGGGCCCTCTTGTTTTTCTAAGGATTATTATTATTATTATTAGGGCCCAAGCGAAAATTCGCGCAGGGCCCTCTTGTTCTTCTAAGGATTATTAGGGCCAAGCGAAAATTCGCGCAGGGCCCTCTTGTTCTTCTAAGGATTATTAGGCCCAAGCGAAAATTCGCGCAGGGCCCTCTTGTTCTTCTAAGGATTATTAGGGCCCAAGCGAAAATTCGCGCAGGGCCCTCTTGTTCTTCTAAGGATTATTATTATTTTTTTTTTTTTTTTTTTTTTTTTTTATTTTTTTTCCGTCTTCCGGGGCTTTTTGGGGGCCTTAACATGCTCAAAAACTCTTGAAAATTGGCACACACATTGGAATCCGCGGCCATTAGGACGCCGGAGAGGCTGGTACCCGGGCGTGGCAGGGGGGCTCGACAGCGCCCCCTTGAAAAAAGTCTGAAAATTTGGTCCATATATTAAACACGCTTGCACGTATTAGTATGAAACTCAGTACACATATAGACCTCATCGGGCCGAACAACTTTCGTGCTCTAAGTTAAACACCACGCCAACAGGAAGTCAGCTATTAAGGGTTGTTTGAAAAACGCATGCTCTGGAATTTGATATACTCCTCCTAGACGATTAATCCGATCGCCACCAAACTCGGTCAGCATGAAGTCAAGACACTGATGATTAAAAATTGCCAGGGGATTTTTGATATCTCGAACGGTTTGGCCGTGGCGAGGCAACGAATTTATGGCGAGAAAAAGGAAACAGGAAATGTGTTATAACGTCTGCATACATATATTGATCTTTATGAAACTTCACGAGTGTGTTCGTTATAGGAGTCTGATCACATGGATGTGACTATTGTGAGTCAAAGTTATAGCGCCACCAACTGGCAGCAGGAAGTGTATCACTTTTTGAAATGTTTTGAGATCACCCTCTTATTTTTACCTGATTTGCTTCAAACTTCATCAGTGTAATGTCAATACACAGCAGATGTAGACCTATGACAGGATTTTTGATATTTGAAATATTGTTGCCATGGCAACAGGTCAAACTGTAATAATATTCTTGAGTGTTTTTGAGGCTCTTAACATGCTTCAAATTGCATGAAACTCGACACACACATCAATATTGTCAAACCAGTAGACATGGACAAAGCCATAGAAATGGGCGTGGTGGAGGGGCTCAGTAGCGCCACCTTTTGACAAAAGTGGGGGGGTTAGTTTTTCCTACAATCACCAAACTCGGTACACATATTGTTCTCATCAAGCCGGACAATTTTCTAATTTACATTCATTAGCTCCGACCAACAGGAAGTCAGCTATTTTGGTTTGAATGTTAATTTTTTGAAAAAACAGGCTATGAATTTTATACTACTGCTCCTACAGGGTTTATCCAATTTACACCAAACTTTTTTTAACTTGTTGCTAACACATTGAAGTTGTTTAATTGCAAACGGATTTTGGATATCTCAAACGGTTTGGCCGTGGCGAGGCAACGAATTTATGGCAAGAAAAGGGAAACAAAGTGTTATAACTTCTGCATACATTAATTGATTTTGATGAAACTTCGGCTTAGTCTTCGTTGTACAAGGCTGATCACATGGATGTGACTATTGTGATTCAAAGT